>NC_139625.1:3921594-3941594 GCF_964638095.1 Poromitra crassiceps
TATTCCAGCTTCTCAATGCCAAATCCAACTACATGTACAGTTAGCTACTATGGCGCTGTCCAGAGTCCTGAACTCAGAACAGGAGCTCAGATTGACAAGAGAAAATGTTAAAATGTCCTACTTCAGTTTGTGTAAGATATATATGCAGGTCAGGTCTGTGTATACTGGCTCTAGCAAACAGATCTTTGCGTAAAACAGCCCTCCGTCTTTCAGTCGTATTATCTCTTAGTCAACTGACTTAATTAGGTTTGATCCAGTACTACTAGCTAAGTGGCAATGACATGTGGACAGACCTACAGTAGCACCAAATAACAAGCAATGCATGAAACCACGAGAGCATTAGCAATTCACATGAGTAATAGAGTACTTAAGGTGGTCATAGGACAGATGATATCTTTAGCAAAACACTGTACTCTACTGTACTGTAGGTGCTTGGCTTCAGTGGCCTCTGTTGGTCACCTGTTAGCACTGTAAGAGCCCACTCACATTGTTAACAATATAATTATAATAATAATAATAATAATAATAATAACAATAACAATAATAATAATAATAATAATAATAATAATAATAATAATAATAATAATAATAATAATAATAATAATAATAATGACGATGATGATAATAATAACAATAATCATAATCATTATCATAATAATCATAATAATAACAACACTGTAGGTGCTTGGCTTCAGTGGCCTCTGTTGGTCACTTGGGAGCACTGTGAGAGCCCACTCACATTGTTATGTGTTATGTGAGAGCAGCCATTACTTTGTAGCTCTGACAGGCCAGCAACAATCAGCAGCGACTAGAGGTGATACAGTAGTTGGACTCAAGCCAGTGCATTCTAGGATGCTTGAAGTTGGGCATTTTTCAGACACTGAACAGTGTAGCTATTCTAACAAAATACCAGGCAAAAATACTCAATAAATGACAAGCGATTCACTCAAAAGTAATGCCCCCCCCTTCCCCCCCCCTCCCCATTACCACTACCTTGCAAAGCATTTTAAATGGTATATCTCCAAGGCTGTCCGAGGCAGCCTGACACAGAGAGGTCATCACACTCTGTTGGCTGGCTGTCCTACAGTAAAGAGTCCCCGGCAGGCAGCTGCTGCTGACACTGCAAGATAGAAGCATCTCTTACAGCCGATGGCTTTGACTCTGCTGTATGTAGCATGTAGCACCCGCTCCTGTCACAATGATATGAGATCTGATGGCTTTGACTCTGCTGTATGTAGCATGTAGCACCTGCTCATGTCACAATGATATGAGATCTGATGGCTTTGACTCTGCTGTATGTAGCATGTAGCACCTGCTCATGTCACAATGATATGAGATCTGATGGCTTTGACCCTGCTGTATGTAGCATGTAGCACCTGCTCATGTCACAATGATATGAGATCTGATGGCTTTGACCCTGCTGTATGTAGCATGTAGCACCTGCTCATGTCACAATGATATGAGATCTGATGGCTTTGACTCTGCTGTATGTAGCATGCAGCACCCGCTCATGTCACAATGATATGAGATCTGATGGGCTTTGACTCTGCTGTATGTAGCATGTAGCACCTGCTCATGTCACAATGATATGAGATCTGATGGCTTTGACTCTGCTGTATGTAGCATGCAGCACCTGCTCATGTCACAATGATATGAGATCTGATGGCTTTGACCCTGCTGTATGTAGCATGCAGCACCCGCTCATGTCACAATGATATAAGATCTGATGGCTTTGACTCTGCTGTATGTAGCATGTAGCACCTGCTCATGTCACAATGATATGAGATCTGATGGCTTTGACCCTGCTGTATGTAGCATGCAGCACCTGCTCATGTCACAATGATATGAGATCTGATGGCTTTGACTCTGCTGTATGTAGCATGTAGCACCTGCTCATGTCACAATGATATGAGATCTGATGGCTTTGACTCTGCTGTATGTAGCATGTAGCACCCGCTCATGTCACAATGATATGAGATCTGATGGCTTTGACTCTGCTGTATGTAGCATGCAGCACCTGCTCATGTCACAATGATATGAGATCTGATGGCTTTGACCCTGCTGTATGTAGCATGTAGCACCTGCTCATGTCACAATGATATGAGATCTGATGGCTTTGACTCTGCTGTATGTAGCATGTAGCACCTGCTCATGTCACAATGATATGAGATCTGATGGCTTTGACTCTGCTGTATGTAGCATGCAGCACCTGCTCATGTCACAATGATATGAGATCTGATGGGCTTTGACTCTGCTGTATGTAGCATGCAGCACCTGCTCATGTCACAATGATATGAGATCTGATGGGCTTTGACTCTGCTGTATGTAGCATGCAGCACCTGCTCATGTCACAATGATATGAGATCTGATGGCTTTGACTCTGCTGTATGTAGCATGCAGCACCCGCTCATGTCACAATGATATAAGATCTGATGGGCTTTGACTCTGCTGTATGTAGCATGCAGCACCTGCTCATGTCACAATGATATGAGATCTGATGGGCTTTGACTCTGCTGTGCTGTATGTAGCATGTAGCACCTGCTCATGTCACAATGATATGAGATCTGATGGGCTTTGACTCTGCTGTATGTAGCATGCAGCACCCGCTCATGTCACAATGATATGAGATCTGATGGGCTTTGACTCTGCTGTATGTAGCATGTAGCACCTGCTCATGTCACAATGATATAAGATCTGATGGCTTTGACTCTGCTGTATGTAGCATGCAGCACCCGCTCATGTCACAATGATATGAGATCTGATGGGCTTTGACTCTGCTGTATGTAGCATGCAGCACCCGCTCATGTCACAATGATATGAGATCTGATGGCTTTGACCCTGCTGTATGTAGCATGCAGCACCTGCTCATGTCACAATGATATGAGATCTGATGGCTTTGACTCTGCTGTATGTAGCATGTAGCACCTGCTCATGTCACAATGATATGAGATCTGATGGCTTTGACTCTGCTGTATGTAGCATGCAGCACCCGCTCATGTCACAATGATATGAGATCTGATGGCTTTGACTCTGCTGTATGTAGCATGCAGCACCTGCTCATGTCACAATGATATGAGATCTGATGGCTTTGACCCTGCTGTATGTAGCATGCAGCACTCATGTCACAATGATATGAGATCTGATGGCTTTGACTCTGCTGTATGTAGCATGCAGCACCCACTCATGTCACAATGATATGAGATCTGATGGGCTTTGACTCTGCTGTATGTATGTTTTTTTCACATCCTGTTTAGACACACACACACACACACACATTACCAGCACATCAAAGGGAGAACTATATAGGTGCCCAGTCATGATGCAACGCAAGCTCCACCAGGCAAGTGGTAACCACCAATGTCTCTGTGCAACATAGACTGCTACAGTATGACAGTTGTTCATAAACTGGTGCACCCGTACCCCTAGGGGTATGTGGAGGTACTACAGGGGGTACTTGCGAGAAAGGGGGAAGAGAACTAGAACGATCGCAACGCGGATTTATGCCTCCGCCATTACCGGTAGTTCATTCTTGAGTCCAAATCGCCATTTGAGGCAAATTGGAAGAAATTCCGTCAAGGCGCTCCTGAGATGTTGGGTTACAGAGCTTGGAAATTGGGTGTGTGAGGTTACAGTGACCTTGAACTTTGACCACCAAAATGTAATCAGTTCATCCTTGAGTCCAAGTGGACGTTTGAGGCAAATTCGAGGAAATTCCATCAAGACATTCCTGAGATATCGCGTTAACGAACATCGTACGTACGGACGGACATACGTACGGACGGACAGACGGACGGACAACCCGAATCCATAATGCCTCCGGCCTGGCTATCGCCTGCGGAGGCATAAAAATATATTGAATAAATCATGAAAATAAGTGAAACGTTAAAATTAATCTGCTCAGGAGGCACTGATTGCAACTCTTTCGCTCCATGTCTTTAGTTTGTAATGTTATATTCTTCAAAAGGTGGGTTAATATCAATTATTCATTGCATCATAATGCTATGCTTTTCTCTCTCGCCGTTTTCTAAACAAAATGTTTCGCCGGGTAAAGGGGGTGCTTGGATCAAGAATTCAGGGAGAGGGGGTTGTCGTGAGAAATTTACTTTAACCTTAAAGGGACAGCTCACCCTAAAATCAAAAATACATATTTTTCCTCTCACCTGTAGTGCTATTTATCCATCTAGATTGTTTTGGGATAGTTGTCTGGGTTATGGAGATATCAGCTGTAGAGATGTCTGCCTTCTCTCCAATACAATGGAACCGGATGGCACTCGGCTTGTGGTGCTCAAAGTGCCAAAAAAATACAATTGAAAAACTACACTCACTAGCTGCTAGCTAGTTCCTACATGAAACTAGCAGCAGCTAGTGGGTGTAGTTCGGTCGAAAATAGTTCCTACATAAAACTGCTCACAACAAGTCTGTGGATTATCTTGAGTAACCGGGTCATGATTTCTGGAAAGAGACAATGCTGTTGAGTTTTTCCATTTCAATTTGTTTGGCACTTTGAGCACCACAAGCTGAGTGCCATCCAGTTCCACTGTAGCCTATTGGAGAGAAGGCAGAAAGCAGACTACTAACACAAAACAATCTAAATGGATAAATAGCACTACAGAGCCCTGTACTACGAAACTAGTTTAACAGATCCGCGATAAGTCCCTTTGATCTGGTTTGACTGAACAGGATCAAAGCTATCTAGTTAACTGATACTACGACGCTGGTTTTTTACTAGGTAAGTGGACCTGGGATCTGCCTGTGCACGCGCACGTTTTTCGCTCGTGCACAGGCGCGCGTCCACGCGAAAGAGGTGCCCTAGCCAATCACATTATGAACAGCTGAGTTGATCCACGCCCACAACCATTTCCACACCCATTTCCTCGTTCCATGAAAGCGCAGTGCATGATCAGAGTTTTAGCGGATATTTAATGTATCTGCGATTTAATGTCAGAATGAAAATCCGCGTTGGATAGTCTGCTGAAGGGCTGTCTAAAGCAGCAGCTTGTATTCACATCAGTCATTTGATTTACTTCGATCAGCGATTTCTGTCTGATACAGCTGCATACATTGATACAGCAGCAACAAATGTAATCTCAGTCTATACATTTCCACAATCTGCAGCCTATTTAGACCATAGATTTAGAAACGCATGCTCAATGAATAATGATCTCTATCACTCATGTGTGTGGTTGCACTGATCGAATAATTCATATATAAAATAGCCTAGTATAAAGCCTAATAGCCTACTATAAAAGAGAAAACTGCTGAACTGAATTGAGACGATGCGGATTTTCTGGCATGTAGGAGAATATCACCCTCACTCCATTTGAGGGTCCATTCATGATATGCGCCGCGGTGATTAATAGTGATCATATTTCTCCACGCATCGTTGAGCTGTTAAGACATAAAGTGGTAAGTAGGCTTAATTTAATTATGTAGCCTACAGAGCCACAAATGTTTTTCTTGTTATATTCTCAGTTGACTGCAATCTATTTTTCATATGGCGATCTTATATGAACGGTGAGTGACTCCAGAGAGCCGATTATATGGGTCTGTCATGGATTTTGATCTTATCCTCTGAAGCTAACCTGGTCGCGACCAGGTTAGCTTTGCAGCGTCAGTTGCCATGGTGATTGAAAGTTAACTTGCTTTGTAGTACGGCTAAACCAGGTTTAAACTCAAACTTACTCGGATAAGGCATTAAACTAGCTTCGTAGTACAGGCTACAGGTGAGAGGAAAAATACGTATTTTGGTGTGAGCTGTCCCTTTAAATAACTTCAATCTACTAGTTGCAAAAGTTGTCAAAATGATTGATTTACAAAAACAAAAGTCCACATGGCGCTAAAGGCCCTCCTCCCATAGAGGGCTCTCAACAGGAAGTCATGACAACAGCACTAATACTGCAGTTACAGCGCCCCCTGCCTACAGGGAGGGTAATAGCAATCTCACCACAGGGTACTGAAGGCAAAACAACGTTTGAGAACCACTGCTTTTAGATCAGCAGTGTTAAGGTCTAGACTACACTTGCTGGTGACAATACTTCATCCGCCAAGATGAACCAATGGTCAAGACAAGTCAAAGTAAGTCTGCAGCCAGTCTCTACAGGATGCTTTTAATGACAGGAAGTTGTGTTTGATTAGCAGCTGAACACGCTCAGCAAACTGACTGCACCTACAACCTGCTGGCACAGTAATGTCTTCCACATGTGACCTGACACTGAATTCCACTTGCAAGCACAGAACAGTAAAGGAAGTAAAGGACAACAAACATTCAGATTTTGTTTGATACAATAGGCTACATACCCTCTCTCTCTCCCCACACACACACACACACACACACACACACACACACACACACACACACACACACACACGCACACAAACACACACACAAGAAAGAGAGAATTCTGTGTATTCATTTTCATGATGATCGATGGATGACCAACAATGGTTACTCATGTTATCAATTGGTAGCCATGGTTATCCCTGTACAGTGCCATCATCACCAGCCAGCATGTACATTCTAGAGTTAGATAGCAACCTATCTCTATAATTAGGGGTGCACCGATCACGTTTTTTTACCACCGATCACCGATTGCCAATCGCCTATGGGAAATCTCTGCCCAACCGATCATCGACCGATCACCGATTACCGATCACCGATCACCGATATATACCGTAAATTCCGCACTATAAGCCGCACCGGAGTATAAGCCGCACCTGCAAAGTTGACTGTTTTTTACATATATAAGCCGCACCGGACTATAAGCCGCGGGTGTTTTAATGGTATTTTTTTTTTATTTTTTTTTGTGTTTTAATGTTTAATTACCATATGTAAGGGTTCATGCACAGAGGGGATTGTCGAGAAAGAGATGGCTGTTTGAGGAAGCTCCCATTTATTAACATTTCAACAAAACAACATAACACAACACCACCTGTGTTGTTTTTTACAGTGCACACAGTGTCCGCGGTGTGGTGAAAAGAGGGCAAGAGAGGAAATTAAAACAGAAGTGGATTTATAGTTAGAAAGAGTGCTAAAAAAGAGAGATTTTTTTTTTTTTTTTTTTCCTTTTTTTGGAAAAAATCCATAGATAAGCCGCACCGTTATATAAGCCGCAGGGGCCAAAAAAGGCCAAAAAACGGGAAAAAAGCCGCGGCTTATAGTCCGGAATTTACGGTAAACTCCTCAAAGAAAGTTTGGAAACGTTATTTTAGGTCGATTATTTCTCCCCTTTAATAATACCAATTGGCATTGTATTTTATATCGTTGGAAAGCCTGATTAGTGATAGGGCTTTTACATGCACACAGACACGAAGTCCCAGTGATGATGTCATCAGTGATGTCATAAATTGTGACATCAGCGATGCCAGAGGCATTGTGACATCATCAGTGATGTCATAAGAGGTTGTGACATCATCAGCGATGCCATAAGAGTCCCACTGATGATGTCATCAGTGATGTCATAAGAGCAAATTCAAGTCCCAGGGGCAGACACTGAAAGAAGTGGGAGTCTGGCTTCAGACCCCCCGTCTTCAGCCATGGACAGCTGTATGCTGCCAGCAATGAGCATTCATTGCTTTTGAGCCAGGTTATCAAGTCCTTTGTGTCAAGGCCTGAGCAAGTTTGAATTTGGGAACTTCAAAAAGTAAAACAACAAGTAAATTGAACCCAAGTCTTGACGATGTATTTCACCTGTCATGTGGTTCAAATATACGCTGACGAAATGGGATGGAAATAGCTGTGTGTGTGCAGAGTACAGGAAGCCCCGACTCTCAACAGCAGGAACTGGGCAGTACTGGGACAACCACAGAGGCAAAGGTTTCACAACAGTAACTATGGTAACAAAATACAGCATGCAACATGCACTGATATACATCGCCAAATTCATCTGAACTCGGCCATATAGAGGATGCCAGAATCAGCCTGGGCTCGTCTGTGTTGCGTTCAGAGTGGCCTAGTGCCCGTGTAACAAAAGGGTCGATCCATTCTCCAAGGGCAGAAGTGGTGTCAGGTTCTGGTCTTGTTCAGTACACAGTCTGTGCATTCGTGACGCCTCAGTTGTTGTGACTTTAGCATCCTGTGTCAGGAGGAGCCAGACAAGATGAAAGTCCTGCCTCCCATCTGCCTCCCAAACCATGATGAAGCCTCAATGTTAACCATAGACTGCGATCAATACATCTGATTTGCTTGTGAGGCTATTGCTAAGATAATAAGTGCTCTAAGGAAAAAGGTCCGTGTCCACAAAGCATTGAGTCCTGGTCACTAGTGGACATGATGATTTTATGCTACTTGGTTCTGAAGTGATGAGTCTTTACAAGTGATTGATATGTGCAAAGTTTTAATCAATAATATCAAAAAGTTCGCCTGCCGCGAGTCCGTACTCTTTGACACAAGCGATTGTTATCTTCATAGCACGGCTTCACAGCTCAGATCAAACAATTCCATCTGTATGTTAGAACCCACGGTGCGGTCCAGTCCCCCGCCACTGGGAACCCGGAACACCCATGGGTTTGCTCGCTGTACAGCACGCCCCCCGGCTGGCTACCATTACATTATGTCTACTCTGTAGGGCTATAATGTTACATTATGTCTACTCTGTAGGCCTATAATGTTACATTATGTCTACTCTGTAGGGCTATAATGTTACATTATGTCTACTGTGTGAGCCTATAATGTTACATTATGTCTACTCTGTAGGCCTATAATGTTACATTATGTCTACTCTGTAGGCCTATAATGTTACATTATGTCTACTCTGTAGGCCTATAATGTTACATTATGTCTACTCTGTAGGGCTATGTTACATTATGTCTACTCTGTAGGGCTATAATGTTACATTATGTCTACTCTGTAGGCCTATAATGTTACATTATGTTTACTCTGTAGGGCTATAATGTTACATTATGTCTACTCTGTAGGCCTATAATGTTACACATTATGTCTACTCTGTAGGCCTATAATGTTACATTATGTCTACTCTGTAGGGCTATAATGTTACATTATGTCTACTCTGTAGGGCTATGTTACATTATGTCTACTCTGTAGGCCTAATGTTACATTATGTCTACTCTGTAGGCCTATAATGTTACATTATGTCTACTGTGTGAGCCTATAATGTTACATTAGGCCTATAATGTTACATTATGTCTACTCTGTAGGGCTATAATGTTACATTATGTCTACTCTGTAGGGCTATAATGTTACATTATGTCTACTCTGTAGGGCTATAATGTTACATTATGTCTACTCTGTAGGGCTATAATGTTACATTATGTCTACTCTGTAGGGCTATAATGTTACATTATGTCTACTCTGTAGGGCTATAATGTTACATTATGTCTACTCTGTAGGCCTATAATGTTACATTATGTCTACTCTGTAGGGCTATAATGTTACATTATGTCTACTCTGTAGGGCTATAATGTTACATTATGTCTACTCTGTAGGGCTATAATGTTACATTATGTCTACTCTGTAGGCCTATAATGTTACATTATGTCTACTCTGTAGGGCTATAATGTTACATTATGTCTACTCTGTAGGGCTATAATGTTACATTATGTCTACTCTGTAGGCCTATAATGTTACATTATGTCTACTCTGTAGGGCTATAATGTTACATTATGTCTACTCTGTAGGCCTATAATGTTACATTAGGCCTATTGTTACATTATGTCTACTCTGTAGGGCTATAATGTTACATTATGTCTACTCTGTAGGGCTATAATGTTACATTATGTCTACTCTGTAGGCCTATAATGTTACATTATGTCTACTCTGTAGGCCTATAATGTTACATTATGTCTACTCTGTAGGCCTATAATGCCGTTACATTATGTCTACTCTGTAGGCCTATAATGTTACATTATGTCTACTCTGTAGGGCTATAATGTTACATTATGTCTACTCTGTAGGGCTATAATGTTACATTATGTCTACTCTGTAGGCCTATAATGTTACATTATGTCTACTCTGTAGGGCTATAATGTTACATTATGTCTACTCTGTAGGGCTATAATGCCGTTACATTATGTCTACTCTGTAGGCCTATAATGTTACATTATGTCTACTCTGTAGGCCTATAATGTTACATTATGTCTACTCTGTAGGGCTATAATGTTACATTATGTCTACTCTGTAGGGCTATAATGTTACATTATGTCTACTCTGTAGGCCTATAATGTTACATTATGTCTACTCTGTAGGCCTATAATGTTACATTATGTCTACTCTGTAGGGCTATAATGTTACATTATGTCTACTCTGTAGGGCTATAATGTTACATTATGTCTACTCTGTAGGCCTATAATGTTACATTATGTCTACTCTGTAGGGCTATAATGTTACATTATGTCTACTCTGTAGGCCTATAATGTTACATTATGTCTACTCTGTAGGCCTATAATGTTACATTATGTCTACTCTGTAGGGCTATAATGTTACATTATGTCTACTCTGTAGGGCTATAATGTTACATTATGTCTACTCTGTAGGCCTATAATGTTACATTATGTCTACTCTGTAGGGCTATAATGTTACATTATGTCTACTCTGTAGGGCTATAATGTTACATTATGTCTACTCTGTAGGCCTATAATGTTACATTATGTCTACTCTGTAGGCCTATAATGTTACATTATGTCTACTCTGTAGGGCTATAATGTTACATTATGTCTACTCTGTAGGCCTATAATGTTACATTATGTCTACTCTGTAGGCCTATAATGTTACATTATGTCTACTCTGTAGGGCTATAATGTTACATTATGTCTACTCTGTAGGGCTATAATGTTACATTATGTCTACTCTGTAGGGCTATAATGTTACATTATGTCTACTCTGTAGGGCTATAATGTTACATTATGTCTACTCTGTAGGCCTATAATGTTACATTATGTCTACTCTGTAGGCCTATAATGTTACATTATGTCTACTCTGTAGGCCTATAATGTTACATTATAGGGCTATAATGTTACATTATGTCTACTCTGTAGGGCTATAATGTTACATTATGTTTACTCTGTAGGGCTATAATGTTACACTATGTCTACTCTGTAGGCCTATAATGTTACATTATGTCTACTGTGTGAGCCTATAATGTTACATTATGTTTACTCTGTAGGGCTATGTTACATTATGTCTACTCTGTAGGGCTATGTTACATTATGTCTACTGTGTGAGCCTATAATGTTACATTATGTCTACTCTGTAGGGCTATGTTACATTATGTCTACTCTGTAGGCCTATAATGTTACATTATGTCTACTCTGTAGGGCTATGTTACATTATGTCTACTGTGTGAGCCTATAATGTTACATTATGTCTACTCTGTAGGGCTATGTTACATTATGTCTACTCTGTAGGGCTATAATGTTACATTATGTCTACTCTGTAGGGCTATGTTACATTATGTCTACTCTGTAGGCCTATAATGTTACATTATGTCTACTCTGTAGGGCTATAATGTTACATTATGTCTACTCTGTAGGCCTATAATGTTACATTAGGCCTATAATGTTACATTATGTCTACTCTGTAGGGCTATAATGTTACATTATGTCTACTCTGTAGGGCTATAATGTTACATTATGTCTACTCTGTAGGCCTATAATGTTACATTATGTCTACTCTATAGGCCTATAATGTTACATTATGTCTACTGTGTAAGCCTATAATGACGCTACATTATGTCTACTCTGTAGGCCTAATGTTACATTATGTTTACTCTGTAGGCCTATAATGTTACATTATGTCTACTCTGTAGGGCTATAATGTTACATTATGTCTACTCTGTAGGGCTATAATGTTACATTATGTCTACTCTGTAGGCCTATAACGCCGTTACATTATGTCTACTCTGTAGGCCTATAATGCCGTTAGTAGGCCTATAATGCCATTACATTATGTCTACTCTGCAGGCCTATAATGCTGTTACATTATGTCTACTCTGTAGGCCTATAATGCCGTTACATTATGTCTACTCTGTAGGCCTATAATGCCGTTACATTATGTCTACTCTGAAACAGCCTCCTGCCTGGGGCGCCAGTTCGGCTAGGGCGCTCTGTAGCCCTCACAAAACAACAACAAACAAACAAAAACTGCTGGTGTGCGCCCAGGCGCCCCCTCCTTTTCCCGCACCGACATACAGAGTTGGACATGGACATGGTTGTTTGTCCGTTGCACTCTTAGGGGAGAGCAGAGCAAGGAACTAACATTCTACATTAAAACGAATATAGTGTGAGGGGTATATATATACCACTCTCATAACATGTGTGTATCACTTAGGGTGTTGAGTCATAGTCTATTTTTTTATTTGTCTTTATTGAAAATGTTGAATGTTCCAAAACTGTTTAACTAAGAATAGGCTAATGATTATTTCCACTCACCACTTATTTAATGTGGTTACTTTACTTTGTGGTCAAAAGTTTGGAAGGAACAATGCATGGTGGGGGATATGCAAATGTGTTTGTCCAATGGGTCCAATAACATTGCTCTCTGTCAGAACTTGCTTGGATGTCCTGATGTTGGTTTAGTAGCAAAAGTAAACACAAGTTAATAGCAGCATTCATTCACTATAGACTCTTTAGTGAATACTTTCCACAAAATCATGAACAATGAAGAAAACCAGAAGGAATACAGTTCCACTTTTACCAAATAAACCAAAATTGATGTTCTGCCACAAGTTATATCATATCTACTAGCCCACACATGGGCAAAATACGGCCCTGTGTGGCCCGCGATGGAATTGCAATTTTTTTTTTTTTTTTTTTTTACACACACAGTGCAGCTGAACGCAACATGCAAGATACCCGCTGAATAAGTGTCCAAATGTTCATGTCATATTCTGGCCAATACTCCACTTCTGTTATAGCATTTCAGTCTGGAATATGGAATATCTTTCAATAATCTTTATGAGTAAAAGGCTACATTGGATTAGAAATTTAAATAACTCAAATAACTCATTGGTTTTGGATTTATTTAGCTTCAAGACTGCATTTTTGTTCGTGTGACCCTCAACACAGGCTTTGATCATCCCGGGACACTTACTGATACTTATGCTTAAATGAACCCACTCATATTCTGATTTATTTCAAGAAAAACATTTCAGCTAGTGGAAATTCTAATTGGCTGGTAACTTTAAAATCTAGCAGCCATATTGGCAGGTGGTCAAAAAAGTTAATTTCAAGCCCTGAGAGCAGGTGGTGACATAGGAGTGAGTGAGAAAAGGATCAAATATTGGTGGTTAACACATTCACTGCCAGCCGTTTTTCAATACTGTAGTTAGCTTCTGCCAAGGTTTTTTTTTGAGGATTCTGGCTCATCTTTCAAGAGCCGAGGATTCGTTTCTGTTAGGATTTTGTGAACACACAATATCTCAAAAGAACTAATAGAATGTGTGCTTTCTCTGTCTAAAAGAGTTAGTTTGTAGAGTTAGTAGTTATGTAAGCATTAGCAGTTGAATACAGCATGGTTTCAGCGTCTGAAAATTTATTCTGAGATAAACGGCTTTTTGTGAAATTCGATAGAACAGTCACTTTAACCATTCATTTTTGGCATCAGTAAGACGTCAGACATCTAAACAATAGTTTTGAACAGTAATTTCCTCCATAACAGCAGGAAACACCCCTCTGCTTCAAACTCCTCCCTCCGTGGGCGTTCTCCTCCGCCCTCCTTGGCTCTGCAGCGGGTCTGTCACAAACGAGTTGCTGCTGCCTGGCAGTCTGGATGGGGCTCGCTGGATGGGGCTCGCTCGTTTCTTGGCGTTTCAGTTGAGAGCTCTGATGAAGCTCTTGCGATTCTGCGCTTATTTATGCTGCGTGTTTCAAAGTGTGCACCCAGTCTATTCTTGGAACCCCCCACCGTTGCCACCACTGTGCGTCAGTGTGAAAGCGAAAGCGTTTTCGCCATCCATTTTACAGTATGAGAACGGCTTCCTCGCGCTTTTCCCTGCAGTTTTGGCTCGCCTCTTCCTACTCTGGAGAGACATGTCGCCACTCAGTGGGTCGGTAAAATAGATTATACACATTCAATACCTCCAATATTTGTATAGGAGACGTAAAAGGGTTGGATCCACGACCCACCGTCAAAAAAAAAAAAAAAAATTTTAAGCCGAGATATCTCGTCTTTGGCAGTCAACCGTTGGATTTTGTAAGCCGAGATATCTCGTCAATGGCAGTGAACGTGTTAAGACTGAATAATGACATCACAACTGTTAATTTAAAATGAGTTATTCCTCTAAACCTGGCTTCAAATGCACCAAATTTTTCACGCTGGCGCCGTTCGGCCCTCAGCAAAACTTGGTAGCGAGGACATTTTTTGTGGCCCTCTCTATCATTAAAGTTACCCATCCATGGGTTACGGCATGACAATATTTGTTCGGCCCCCGGCAACAATCTGGATTTTTCATGTGGCCCCCCATGAAAAATAATTGCCCACCCCTGGTATAGAGGATAGGAGCTGACTGACTGGGCTATCAAACTTTTGTGGGGAGAAATAGCCTAAATTTAAAACTAGTCAGATATGACTAGTTGCCACTTGTAAAATAAATCACCCACAGCGATTGACGATGGTGCGACCACTATTTTGACTGCCTCATAGCTAAAGCTGTTTCCTATCACATTTCTTGTGTTTGATACATGCTACCGCCCCCCCCCCCCCCGCCCCCTGCCGCCCACTGGCAGAAAAAACGGCTCATATCCAGTTGTTTCTTAACAAAGACCCCTCATGTTTAGAAAGGCAAAACCTGAAAATATCCTGTTCTCTCTAGCAGGACATGATCCAGAGTTCATGTTTAAAAGGCACTATAGGGAGGAACCAGTTCACACAGCTAAATTGGCTCCCTGTGGAGTCCAGAGTGACACAGCTACAACTCTGCCAGGTCCAGCTGTCTTTTCACCACATTTCTTGACCCATGTGGTAGGCTATAAACTTTGATTTGCAACTGTTCCTTTTTAGTCATTTCATCAACTAAATGTGTTGTGTTGAGAGATTAAAAGCAGCGCAGGGTAGGCGATCAGGGCTGAGAACTGAAACGGCTATTCAGTAAAAACAAGTTTGGTGATTCATTCATGTGCTGATGTACCGTCGTTTGAGAGTGAAAGCGTACTCAGTACTGCATGTACGGTAATAGCGTTTCATTGCGACTTTTCACTGGCTGTTCTCTAAATGCTGATCACTTGGCTGCCGTTCTGACTATAAAAGCATCTGCCCCAGCGCGAGGCCTGCACGTGACTCGCGGAGCTCTGCCTCGCCGAGCCTTGCTCGAGTATAATGAGCCCTTAATGTAGCAAATCTGACGCTGGTAAAGAACAGCAGTCCAATGGGCAAAAGTTCTTTCAGATACTCGGGTGCCCACGATTGGAATAAGGTTCCCAACAGCATTAAACAGACTACTAACATAGTCACGTTTAAGGCAAAACTGAAAGTTTTATTCATAGACCTAAATAATATGGACATATCTATCCCATTAAATTTCGTTTTCCTGGAGGAGTTCAAACGGTGGGTGTCACCATTAGGGATGGGAATCGAGAACCGGTTCTTGTTGAGAACCGGGTCCCAGTGGATCGATTCCTTGGAATCGTTAGCCAACGTCCTGAACGATTCCACTATCGATTCCATGCGCGATGACGTCACACGCTGCGACACGCACGCAACGCAGCCTTGTTTTGTTTCCAGCCACCATGGCTCTAGGCAGAAGCAAAACGATGACCACAGTGCCACTTGCAATGCTTGCAAAACCTCTATTTCGTCAAAGGGGGGAAATACTAGCAATATGCAGAAACATTTGTCCACACAGCATGCAATAATTTTGGAGGAATGTCACGTTTTTGATGTGCTACGGAGTGACGATAACATGGCTAACAGCAGCGCGGCTAACAGCAGCGCGGCTAACGTTAGCGCGTCATCTGTTAATATGGAGAGTAAACTCCTCCAGACCCTGTCTATTGTGTAAACCAGATTTCACCAATACTCCATTTCCATCCATTTAATTGAGAGGATGATGACGTTCAGAGTCAGACTGGTTCAGGGGCTGGTAGTCGCTTTGGGTCAGAGGCTGCAGCGAGTACTTCTTGTGCAGCTCTAGGCTAGAGCCTCTAGCCCCTCCATTCACCCAGGCAGCTGGGAAGAGTAAAATGACCGAGGCGAGGGTAAACGAATGTCCCCGAGCAGTGACTAAGCTTGTCTGACATGCCAGCTAAAGTAAAATGTCCAAAGTTGCATGTTGTCATTCTAACCACTAGTTCTGTTTCATTCATTCCCACTATATATTTTCTATGGGGAGATGACAAAGATGCTCAACCCAAAATACAAACCCCCAAACAGAGCCAGTTTAACAGACACACTGATCCCTGCTTGGTATGGGATTGAAAAGAGCAATCTGATCTCAGAGCTGAATAATAATACATAATTATAATAATAATAATCTAAAAGAAAATTAATGTTAATAAACCCGTTTGTACTCTTTTTTTTTTCCCCTTGCCCAATGAGAATCGATAAGAGAATCGATAAGGAATCGGATCGATAAGCAGAATCGAAAATGGAATCGGAATCGCTAAAATCTTATCAATTCCCATCCCTAGTCACCATCTTGATTTTTCGCCAGCAGAGTGGGGAGGGAATGGGTCGAGTCCTTCCGCACCTCACGTGAGATGGGAGTTTCCCAGAGCCGCAGCTCAGCCTGCTATTGGTCCGTGATCGGCAAGCTGCGTGATCACTGGACAGGCGATCTGTCAATCACCTTCTTTTCTATCATCTATCCCCCCCAGATTTTTATCCCATTTTTATCCCCCATTAGTGCTAATTTATTTATTTATCCTGGTTGCTGCTCCACCCTCTGCCGATCTGGGGAGAGCCGAAACTGGCTCCATGCTTCCTCCGAGACATGGGCAGTTAGCCAGCAGCTTCTTTTCACCTGACAGAGGAAGCTTCACCGGTAGGACATAGCACGTGGGAGGATCACGCTATTCCAACCAGTTCCCCTCCCTCCGAACAGGCGCCCTTAACGACCAGAGGAGGAACCACATTAGCAACCAGGATATTGCATGTTTTGGTGAAGGGGGCTCCTATATGAAGGAAACCCCCGGGAGGCACGGGGAGAACATGCAAACTCCACACAGAAAGGCCCTTTTGACGACCCCACCCGGGCGGCGGGCACTCGAGGACATGCGGACGGGCACGCATTCCTTCAGCGTTCACAGCGTCCCAGGTGGGAATCGAACCCAGGACCTTCTAGCTGTGAGGCGACAGCGCTTACCACTGCACCACCGTGCCCCCCTTTTCTATCATCTATTTGACTCCAAACAGGCGAGTTATATAAAAATTGACCCCCCTACAGTTATTATGAAAAGGTGAAATTAACTATATAGACCAAAACCGTGTTTCGCCCCTAACTGGAAAGATGTGTAATCATGTTACAAAGTCGGGCATTTTAACTGCCCCCGATGCCTAGTGGCCATTCGAGGAACTACAGCTTTTCAATTCACTTCCACCCTAGTCTCGCTGGCCAGCCTCCTCTCCCTTCCGTCCGAGGAGTCTGGCGCCGCAGGTCTCCATAGTGGGATTGCGATGGGCGGCGCTTAGCGGCAGTGCCCTTGGAAAAATTTTCCAACAATCCAATTTGCCGTTTTCAGCGTGTAGCAACGAGCTAGCGTGTAGGTTTCTGCCGTTATCTTGCTAGCTGGGTTAGCGTTGTTGTTTTCACTGAGGCAGCAGGGCACTATTTACAGCGACACACAGGGAGGAGGGAGCGGAAGCTGCTCTGATTGACATGGTCGGAGCCAATGACAGAGCTTGTAATAAGCCGGGAGCGGACATCCGGCTGCCACCGAAACAGTCACTCCAATGAGAGAGCAGCTGTAGAGCAGGGGAGGGCTTATCCCAGTTGCCTGTTTCCGCGGCGCCAGATTCCTCGGACGGAAGGGAGAGGAGGCTGGCGAGCGAGACTACTTCCACCCCGACTGACCAGAGGAGGCGCTAGTGCAGCGACCAGGACACATACCCCCAATCCGGCTTCCCACCCTCAGGCACAGCCAATCGCCCGACCAAGCCGGAGGTAACACGCGGATACGAGCCTGCGACCCTCGTGTTGGTAGGCAGGTAATCTACCGCTACACTACCTGGAAACTGATTATCCTCCGTTCTTGTGAGCTGTTTTGTTTTGTTTCTTGACTGGTTGTACATGGGGGTGTTTTTCTTCCTCCATTTTCCTCCTCCATTTGGAATGGCTCAATCTTATGATGTCATTGCCGGAGTTACCTGCTCACATACAGTGGAGAGGCACACAACACTGCCTGCTGATATAATTGGCTGCATCACGTTAGCGACAAATCTGTTGACTTCAAAAAGCATGTTTTAACGGAGTCCATTCCAACAAGGGGTGGCAATGTGCCAAAAAATGAGCGCTTCGCCTTGCTACATAAAGCAGCCCAGTCAAAATAGTGGTCGGACTGTCTCAATCACTGTGGGTGATTTATTTTACAAGTGGCATTTCAAGTCATATCTGACTAGTTTTCAATGTATTTCTCCCCACAAAAGTTAGGCTTTTTCTGACATGGGAAGTTGGGAACAAGCAAGCAGCGCAGCAGCATCCCTCCTGATGCACTGGACCTGGCTGCCTGCAGCTGAAGCGCGTTGGCCAAACAATCAATCAAGCCGTTTTTGCAGCACTTGAGGAAACCGTGAGTTTGCTCGTTGATATAAGCGATTGCCCGAACGATTCATTAATTAATAAACTAGTGAACGTGAAGTGAGTCACGAAGAGCCACACCCGCCCACTCAGACATATGCGGATCATATCGTTCCACTGTTTAACATGACCAGCGCTTGCGTGGAAGCAGATCTTATACCGGTGGTCGAGGTAGATAAGATACGGAGTCTCGGGAGTGCGCGTAGGCCGGCTAATTGTTGTTTAACATGCAGGCCAACCGGCTAGGAGCAGGTTATAATACGGATTCCACTGCATGTTAAGAAGTGGCTGTGTTATCAGGGCCCGAGACCTAGGACCACTCTAATGGCTCATTTCCACCACATAACAGCACAGTACAGCTCTACTCGACCTGGTCTTACTCGTCTCTACTTGATTTAGACTCTGTTTCCATAGCAAGTTTACTCGCCTCCGCCCACACCTGGTCGTCATAGCGACCGCATATCTGCCCTCCGCCCATAGCTGAAGTAGGCTATAACGTATAACGTTAAAATTAAATCCATACACGGAGAATGGATATCACTTTGTTGTTACTCAAACTCACATGCATGCACTGCGCGGGGGACGGGGAGTTGCGCTACAGGCAGAAGTGAAGCCTCTACCCCAGCGGCAACTCACCAGGCAAGACCGCGGCTTCGCTAAACCCCCGCCTCCAGCCTAGCGGAGCCGACGTTACACGCAACTACAAAGGGCTTCCCGAGGAGCGGACTTTTTCTCTCTCAAAACAATTGAAAACCACCGTCATGTTAAAGCTGAGCAAGGAGATCGATTTTATTTCACCAGAGCCGAAGGCAGCAACACAAAAGACTGATGGAAATAACAGAAGAGAAGGTAAGCCCCACTAAACTGGTATCCAGTATTGACAGTAGATACAGTAAACAAGATTCTGCCTGACCAATCAGTCGTCTGCAGTGTTTTCACGTCACGGTATGGTACCGGGTTCACAGCGCTGGAACCTCAACAAAGCAGGGACCAAAACTAGCACGACTCAACCCCGACTCAACCCGGGCTGTCCACGTTTTTGATCGGTGGAATGAGACAAAAAAGCGAGACGAGCTGGGCGGGGCCGCGCTGATACCAGCGGTGGAAATGGGCCATAATCAGTTTGCTTTGAGAGACCTGGAGCTTTGTCTTCCACAGCTTGGGAAGACCTGCTGAACCAGGCTGTGCTCGCATTGAATTAAGCTGGATGCCAAAAGTTTCCGACTTTCCCGGTCCAGGAACTCTGACTTCCTGGCCCTGAACTTAGTTCTATCGTTTACTTTACCTACCACTTTCAGGGCCAAACCTACATTGGCATCA
>NC_139625.1:3949094-4062124 GCF_964638095.1 Poromitra crassiceps
CCGTGGAAACAATTAAGCTTAGCCCAAAATCACAAATCAGAATGAAGGGGTCCCCGGTATATTTTCTATCTTGTAAGGGGTCCTTGGCTGAAAAACATTTGAGAACCTCTGCCTTACACCACTGATATGTTATTCAAAATAGTTGTCCAAGTCTAGATGAGGATAAAAACTCAGCTGTCTCCATACTTTGTATCTCTCGTCCACTCTTTTGCTCATTATCTCAGTCTCTTATCTCAGGTAATCAGTCTGGCACATAGAGTCCTGAAGTACATATTTTATTTTCTGAATATGATTTTGTTACCTTCTGGCAGATGTTACAGAGCTAGTCGATGCAAGAGTAACCGCTATAAGTTCTCCTCCCAACTTCTATTGCACTACTTAACAAACAACCAGCTCTACCTCACGGTTGTAGCATCCCAAAGGATGATAGGAGGAGGTCCTCTACGTAAGGAGGTATTGTCACTCAAGCTCTTGTATTTGATTTTATGATTTTACGATTTTTAATGATTTTCACGATTTTATTCTCTCATATTCTACATCTAAGAAGTAGGTTTGTGGTTTTCCCTTTACTATTCTACCTCATGAGGGAACAACTTGCAATGCAATCTTTCCTATTGGGTATATATGTGCAGCACACTATTTATTTGCATCCTCCCTCGGTACGTATGCTGATTTCAGTGTGACTTTTATTATTTTTACTTGCCTTATTTTTATATCTTCGAATATGTCTACCTTCTTATCGAATAGAGTTGAACAAATTGTGCAATGAGGCTTGTGCAATTATCACGTCTTGCAGTGCATTTATCACTGTCCTTTTAGTGCAATACTGTAGTGTCTCTGTGTAACTTTGTTTTTGAAACATGTGGTGCAAAAGAAAAGGTGAGAGGAGGTAGGAAGGAGAGGGTGGTAGCAAAGGCAAGTATGAACGGACGGGGGAGAGTTACAAGCAGAAGAGTTGAAATTAAAAAGAGGAAGGGTGGATGAGAAGAAGTAACAAAAAGGAGATTGTTTGGTAAATGAGTTGTGATACGTTTGGACCTCTTCTCCTTCCTCTATCTGCTTCTCGTCATCCTCAGGATATTATGACACACACTGCCTGCCTGCATGCACAGATAGCACACACACACACACACACACACACACACACACACACACACACACACACAGTCTCCATATCGTAGTTTCAGTTGGCTAGACGGTTTTAACTTGACAACAAAAACATTCTAAATTGAACCCCCGCTCACTTCCTGTTGCAGTGTTTGCTATTGACATAGAAGAAAAAAAAACATTCAAGTGCAGGACTGACCATTCCGTGAAAACCGTCTATACAGCTGAGCAGCGAAAACAAAAGTAATGATGTCGATTGAATATTTCTGCAGTTTGCCGAATGCTGAGAAAAAGGAAGTGCTGTGGGGTTGCGCTCTGGTGAAAACCGTCTATAGGTCTCACCCTGGCTCACAACCAGGCAGTAAGACAAATCAAGAAAAATAAATAAAGCTCGCACACTGCAAAGGCTCCAGTTTAGGTGTTTTTATTTGACACCGGTGGAAATAAAATAATAATAATAAATAATAATAAATAAAAACACCTAAACTGGAGCCTTTGCAGTGTGCGAGCTTTATTTATTTTTCTACTATTCCTGCCTCGAGCTCTGCACCTGCCCTATTATAGGTTTTGGATTGTGCGTGTCTTGCCTTTTTTCCAGTAAGACAAATCAACCCAGAAACTGTGTCTGACATAATGGCACAGGAAAATATGATGCAGAGCAGCATATTATATGATATGGTATTGTATGTGAGGGATGGTTTACTACCTGTCTAATTTGTCACTAAATGCTAACTTAAACACACTAAATACACGCTCCAGAAATCTGCAAGGTATTGCGTACCACAAGATGTGTCCATCTGTCACATATGTTCCTCATCATTTCAATAGAAAGTGATAACAGCCCCACAACATGTCAACCCACTCCATGTCAGCACAAATCATTAAAACTGAGGCCAACGGGACACTTTTAATCTGTTGATTTATGTACAAGTTCAGGCATCTCATAATGTTATGTAATTAATGATTAAAAAATAGAAAACCGCACATCTTGGCTCAGATACAAAGACTTAAAATGTATTTGACAGACACTGGTGGTCTTTGTCAGGTCATGTGCAGACAGAGTGAGAAACAGCCTAAGTAGCACAGACACACCTAGTGATACACCTGCAGCTACTCAACATGATAGAGGATAATTATACTGCAATAGAAATGAGAGCATTTAGATGATCTAGATAGAAAATGGTAAGATAAGTGCAAACATACAAGAGTACAGCTTTCCCAATGACAAATTGTCAAATCGAAATCTTTTTTTTCCAATTAGACCAGCAATAGTAACAATTATTAGGAGATAGCCTACACAAAGGAGATAATGTAGGTTACACAGTGCAAGAGCACTAACTACAAGAGCACTCCATAGTGAGGTAAACAACGCTAGTAGCCTACAGCTCTAAATAGATACAAAATCACAGGATATTTACACAATATTTACAAAATAGGCCTATAGGGGCAGACTCAACATCGGAACCCAAAGGGGCATCATAAATGGTGCAACCTAGTCATCCTATGTGAAGATCTAGTGACGCCAATGTCCCTGCAAAGAAGACAAAGGATTCTAAGAAACATTTCAGTTCAAAATCAACGTTCCTAAATGGACAGATTATCCCTGAAGTTTGACTGACTTGGTGTTATCAGTAAAGACCATGAACAGTAATATTCCCGACCTGTGAGAGGCAGCAATGTGCCGCAAGGCATCCAGTCTGCTAAGCTATTAGAAGAAGAAGAAGAAGGGCCACGCTATGAACTGTGGGTAATTTCCTCAGTCTGCAGAGAGCAGAGAAGAAGCTAACTTTGTGCTATTCTACTCCAGAAGGCCGTTTCTAAACGCGTGAATGAGCAGCTGTACTAGTAAGTAACCATCAAACATGTTGACGCTGTTTTGTGCTCATGGTTTACTGTGTTTGGGCTCGCCTCGACGCCAGACTTCTGAGTCTTGTGTTGATGCTAGGCTAATGTTGAGAGAGAGAGTTCGGTTAGCATGTAGCTACTTTAGCCCACGACAGTTTCTATTCACTGTAACATAAACATACCTCGGCGTAGGACTAAATTCAGTCAAATGGCGGTGTCTGTAAGGGGCACACATTCTTTGAAGAAGCTACCAGCACCAATCAGGGACTGTGACAACTATTTAACATAAAAAAAAACGCAAACAAGTTAAAAGCAAATCAGTTATGTACCCATAATAACAGTTTCCTCTTCTGGTACCCGTTTCTGTTGGACTTTCGCTCCATTAACCACTCTTAACTTTTTACTATGTAATTTCTTATAGCAGTGGTTCTCAAAGTGGGGTTTGGGGACCCCCAGGGGTCCTTGAGTGGGTTCCAGGGGGTCCCCAGCAAAAGGGGAATACTTTATTTTCACAATGACAGAATTTATGATTATTTTGGTCAGGGGGTTCATACACTTTCTGTATACACCTAAAAGCAAAAACCTTATCAGATCGAGGACCCTGGCTAAATTTTTTTTTCAAATGGGGGTCCGTGGTCTAATTTGTGTCGGTTTAGGGGTCCTTGATGTTGATGATGGAAGTTTGAGAACCACTGTCTATAGTAATGCTGTCTGTGATTTGTCTGTTGTACTGTCTGTGATCTGTCTTGTTATTTCTTTTTGTACTGCTTGTGATTATTTTGTCTTTTGTAAGTGTGAGATGTGTTGTGATCTGTTTCATGTTTTGTGTTTAGTGTACCTGGCCTGCCCTGCTGGGACTACATATGTAATGTAGCAATTGTGCTAATTCTGCCTACTAGGGCTGTCTTCTAAAAGTGGACTATAGACCCTTCTCACGGGGGCCATTTTGTGTCGAGAAGCCAGTGCAAGCAAAACACTAATGAGGGTTTCCAAATCCCAATCATGGAAGTTGGAAACCCTCATTAGTGTTTTGCTTGCACCTGTGTTTACCCTGGCTTCTCGACACAAAATGGCCCCCGTGAGAAGGGTCTATTCGATCATCAGTCGAGAGACTCCTGAGTCGAGGGGTTTTCCTCAAGTCGAGCAGTCGTGTTTATTTTCTCTCCCTCCCCTCCAGTCAGTGAGCTGTGCTGTGCTCTTAAAATACTGAACACAACCTCATCAAAGTTGGCACATGTCTTAATTATAGTTAGATTCTCTGGATGTGTCATTACATTATTAATATCTTACCTGGATAAGCTCAAATTATGTTGTTTGTTATCAGTCCGACTAGCAAGCACTCTCTGCCCAGCCGCGGGCACAAGCAGTCGGTTTCCAACGGTCTCCCATAGCTCAGAGAGGGGATGAGAAGAGGGTGACATAACGTCATGTTAACGTTAGGGATGGGCATTTTAACCAATTTAAATGCTCGAGTACTCTCCTTCTATTATGAACGAGTAATCTATTACTATGGTAATGCCGGAGCAGGGGTAATCTGCTGTGTGTGGGGCTGTTCACACATAACATTTGCATGGAAAAAGCACTACCTGTAGCACTTTGTGTGAGGAGAGGGATCATTAGGTGACGTTAGCTGCAGCTGTTGTTAGCCTACCTCAGCTCTGGTTGGATGGCATTGGCTGGTGCTTCGTTCGATCAGGCTTGTGAAACAAGCAAAGGCTCATTTCCAATAGGCCTACATGTCCGGTATAATCCATTCTTTTTTAGGATCACTGTTACAGTAACGTAAATCCACGGATTATAAGGTCCGGTGTTCTGCCAAAAAGTGAAAACTGACCAGTGACCATAACGTTAGCTGCAGCTAAATAGTGATCGCCATGAAGCAATAAAGTGATTCGTTGTCCACATTTCTTGTGGCTAACGTTATGGGACGACGACAGTGTAGTCAGTAAACTAGCGCCACATTTTCACTGAGTTTTATCGGGCGTGCGTTATGGAGAAGCGTGCGTCTGTCTCGTGTCGTTAACGGGAGCGCATCTCCACCAGTCAATTTTTGTGATGAGCTGGGAAACTTCCGGTTAACATTTTCAAAATAATATTACTTAAACAAAAGTAAATAGCTTGATGCACGTTGGATGAGAAAAGGGTATTTCAATGAACAAAGCAGCAAACCTTGTATCAAAATACTTGTGACGTTAAGATTACGAGTGAAACTGTGGCTGTTTAGCATTACTCAAAATTAATATGAATGCCAATGTTACAATAAGGGTTTTATTTTGAAAGCCCTAAAGCAGATGACATACTTTTACATTCTGGCTGACTTGACGCCCGTGCAGTTATGCCTGTCTGAAACAGCCATGCTGCCTGTATATCCGGATCCTCGTGACGATGTGTGCGTACCATTTTTAAAGGGGTGGAATGAGTACCCGAACAACGGAGACATTACTCGAGTACTGACGTTATGAACGAGTATTCGAGTACCCGAGTACTCCCGCCCATCCCTAGTTAACGTTACTTTATTCTCATCAGAAACCACTTTGATTTGCATGTTTAAACAAGTGTGCAGCCTAGGTATAACTCTAAAACATTTTATTGATCTATTCACGTCAGAGCCATAACCATATCAGAATACACAGCGCGTCCGCCCGTGTGTCTTTTCCGGGTATAGTGTCCTCCTGGCTGGGGAGCTACAGACGGAGAGCAGGATAAAGCTAGCTTTGAGTGACAGATTGAGGGCGTCGGGCGAATGGCATTACAAGAATTACCCACACGCTCGTTTTGATGCTTTTCCATTGGTTGCATTTTGTAAAAACCCACGCAGTTAGAGACGTGAAGCGTTATTACGGAACCCACCGCGGTTTTGGGCAGACCATGCCCTGTGCCCGCCTACGCAGCAGTCAAGCGCCGGGATTGGCCAGGCGCCCATGTTCCGTGAGCCAATGGGACGAGTATTTATTTGGACAAGCTGTGGCTTATAATCGATTATTTTTGACACCCCTAGTGGAGGACAGCCCTAATTCTGGCACATTGACATTGAGGTGTATTGCTGATATGTTGATTGATGAGCACAATGTAACCCTGCTGTACCTACAGAGCTGCTTGGTGGGAAGAGACATCTGGCAGAGGAGGAGAGGAACTTTGTCCAAATGAATTCTTCAGCAAAGGTGAGGAAAATATCAGTCACTGATGCTGAGAACACACACACACACACACACACACACACACACACACACACACACACACACACACACACACACACACACACACACACACAACACACACACTTAGCCTCTGTCCTGATTCTTTCTTTATATCTTTCTCTACAGAAACAGAGAGGCACCAACGGACCCAAACGTCACCGCTGTCAGCAGTGTGACAAAGCATTCACAAAGCTGCACCTCTTAAAGCAACATCAGATACTTCACTCAGCAGAGAGTGGTCAATCATTCAGTCAGTTGGGTAGCCTAACAAGACATCAACGCATTCACACTGGAGAGAAGCCCTACAACTGTGACCAATGTGGAAGCAGCTTCAGTCGGTTAGGTACCCTAAAAAGACATCAACGCATTCACACTGGAGAGAAGCCCTATGAATGTGACCAATGTGGGAGCAGCTTCAGTCGGTTAGGTACCCTAAAAAAACATCAACGCATTCACACTGGAGAGAAGCCCTATGACTGTGACCAATGTGGGAGCAGCTTCAGTCTGTTAGGTAACCTAAAAACACATCAACGCATTCACACAGGAGAGAAGCCCTACAACTGTGACCAATGTGGGAGCAGCTTCAGTGAGTTAGGTACCCTAAAAACACATCAACGCATTCACACAGGAGAGAAGCCCTACAACTGTGACCAATGTGGGAGCAGCTTCAGTCAGTTAGCTCATCTAAAAACACATCAACGCATTCACACTGGAGAGAAGCCCTACGACTGTGACCAATGTGGGAGCAGCTTCAGTCGGTTAGGTAACCTAAAAACACATCAACGCATTCACACAGGAGAGAAGCCCTACAACTGTGACCAATGTGGGAGCAGCTTCAGTGACTTAGCTACCCTAAAAACACATAAACGCATTCACACTGGAGAGAAGCCCTACAACTGTGACCAATGTGGGAGCAGCTTCAGTCACTTAGCGACCCTAAAAAAACATCAACACATTCACACTGGAGAGAAGCCCTACAACTGTGACCAATGTGGGAGCAGCTTCACTCGGTTAGGTAACCTAAAAACACATCAACGCATTCACACAGGAGAGAAGCCCTACAACTGTGACCAATGTGGGAGCAGCTTCAGTGAGTTAGGTAACCTAAAAACACATCAACGCCTTCACACTGGAACAGGCTACTGGTGTGACCGCTGTAAGAAAATGTTCACTCAGTCATCTGGTCTGAAGAGACACCGCTGCATCTAACCTGCTGAAGAGCGCCTCCACTGTCTGCAGGGGGAACAAGCCTCTCTCTCTCCAACCAAACATGTAATGAATCAAAGTTTGGTCACAGCAAAGTCTGTCTATGCATAATTATGTTTGTTTCTCAGCCATAAATCTTGACATTGCGTTGCTACAATGTAAACAATAATGTAAAAATCTCATCACAAAGTCAATCATATAGTTTGAATGGAGAGCTGTGATTGTTAAAGGTCTGATTTGTGATTACTACAGCAGAATAACATGGAGCTAATATCACCATGATTTCTTTCTGACCCACCAGAGCATCATGTTCTGTATAGAGATATATTGAATTTAGTATCACTGATCTAATGTTTAGCTGATAATTATGTTTAACAAATTGTATTGTGATTTGGTTGTAGAGTTTGCTGGGTCAGATTGAGTCAATCACTTTCCAACCCCCCAAATAAACTACATGGAGTTTACATCAATTTGTTTGCTTTGGTGTTTATTTTTTGGCTGTGATAAACTTGTCACACACACACACAGACACACACACACTTGTACAGAAACCCCACACCGCTGTGTTGTTTATTACAAGAAGTTATAGATATGTTCAGTAGATGCAGGATAATGACCTGTTTATCTTCTGTCTTATTGAAGTTACATTCATGTTCCGTTAATATTGTTGGAGTTAAATAAAACATTGTTACACCTTATAAGCCTCTATTGATCATGTGTAAATTTATATTATTGTGTCCAGGCTCGTTTACAATCCAGTGTGCTTTACATATACTTAGTCTAGGTAGACAATCCCCCCCCCCCTCCTATATATATATTTATAACGGTCACTCTTAGCGGTGTCACGATACATGATATTGGGTTCACGATAACGATACGATACGATATTTTTACAATATTCTTTTTAACAAAAGTAAATAATTTTTATGTATTTATTTATCATTTATTTAACCATGTGAGTCCCGTTGAAATCGAAACCTCTTTTCAAGGGAGCCCTGGGAAAATACTGGAAAAATAGTCTTTCATTTGAAATACACAAAATACAAAACAAATGCTGTTTTTGGAAATTGTTATTATAATAACTATAAAACAACATGGAAGATAATGCTTCTCTTGCAATAGAATGTGTCACACTGTCACAAACTAAATGTTTGTTGCATGGTGAAAGAAAAATAAAGTATACAATCTATTTCTTAAATAACTCATGCTCAATGGTCCCTAAACTTATGTAATCTTATGTACCCCTTGAGCTGTTTTGCCATGCCAGTAGTAGTCTACCCCCTCACTCATGCGTGTTGATTCTGCTAAATTTGTTCTATTATTATTCAGGAGCAAAAAAAAAGTTTTACGCTATAATTTTTTTCTGACGATACGCATATTGTGACGTTTCGATATCGCGATATATCGTGCGACGAAATATCGTGACACCCCTAGTCACTCTACATCTCACTTATTGTATATAATGTAAATAGCAGTTAACTTGCTTTATGTACGTTTGATCGCTGTCCTTGTTTGTTTTTGCTTGTATGCATTCTTTTGAGAGCAATATATACCAAAGTTAAATTCCTTGTATGTGTACATGCGTGACCATTAAAGCTGATTCTGATGCTGACATGTTCAACATGTGCTGCATGTATATGAGGAGCCACCTGTAGCTGGATGCCATATACATCCAGCCTGTGTGGCACTAGCTATGAAACTATAATGACCCTGCTACAGACCTATTGTAGGTAGAATGCAAGATGCCTGTTTCAGATCTATAAACACTAGGTGCTTCTTTGTAGCAGGTAAGCTGTTGTGGCAGTAATGGTGATGCCAGTGCTCAGGAAACATTCTATCAAAACTGACTAGATTTGAGTTACCATCAGATTGAGGCTGATTAAAATATATATATATATATAATTTAATATGTGACATCCTGGTAAGTGCTGAAATAAACCTGACTGTTATTGGACCATGAAGCAGTCGCTCCAGCACATAATGCCACTAGAGGGCAACGTTTGACAAGTGAAATATTCAACATTTTTAAAACCCACATAAGCTGCCTGCACTTGGGCATTTAACATTGCATTGTACACAATACAATGTCAAACACAATGTATGCTTTGTACAGTAATTGATCAAATGTGATTAACAAAATAAAATGTCATCATTGTTTTCACAACCACATTTTGCATAATTGTATCAAAGGTGTTGTAGCCTACCATGTTTCTCTCTACATTCTATGTACTGTAGGTAGGCTATGGTAGAGTCAAATGTGATGCAGAGCAGAATGAGATGATCTGAGATTATATGGTATTGTATGTAGGGCTAGGTTAAAAAAAATCGATATATCGATATTGAATCGATATTCATGTGAAGGAACAAGTATCGATACATAAATCCCAGTATCGATCTTTACGTTTACGTGAACGTGTTAAAAAAAAAAAAAATTGCGATATGAGATTTTACCTCAACGATACATATCGTGACGTTTTACTATCGCGAAATTTCGTGGGACGATATATTGTGACACCCCTAATAGAAAGTGATAACAGCCCCACAACATGTCAACCCACTCCATGTCAGCACAAATCATTGATAGGAGAAGGAGAGCCAGCACACAAAAATGTCCTTTCGTTGAGTTTATTCCAGCTTAACACCAGGTAGCCTACAGCACACGGACGTTTCAGCCTAACGGCCTTCTTCAGCGTGTAGCACTTGGGAAGTTAGCTAACTAGCTACATTAGCTAGTGTGAAGCTCCCCGGGCAGGGTGTAACGTTATGGCGGCCGCGGTAATAGAATCCCTGCTCGGCCAGCCACCGAAGGAAATGTCCGGGTGCAGCCCGGGCCTAGCGGAGCTGTAGATAGCTAGGGGGATGTTGATATATCAATTGATAGCTTGCTTTACGTCCAAGTCACGTTTTTCATCGATGGTCAAATTCGTTTTGACAATCCGTTGCTCCTTGATATAATTGTTTTACAACTACCAAATTTAGTAGGCAAAGCAGAGATCGCCTGTCTGTTTCTGTTATGCATGACTATCTATCTATCTATCTATCTATCTATCTATCTATCTATCTATCTATCTATCTATCTATCTATCTAGATATATATATATATATATATCTAGATAGATAGATAGTCAGACAGACAGACAGTCTCGCTTCTACAGCGCTAGCTCTCTGGGCAGAAGTTTGCAAACACAAAAACTCCTCGCGCTGCCCACCTGGAGTATTTCCCGGAGGGTGGGGGTTTAGGGACAGGACCTAAAACAGAGCGTTTCAGACAGAGGGTGAACTGAAGGGGGCAGTGAGAGCCAGTACAAGATAAACAATGAGTTTTTTCAACTATGACTGATGCAATAAGTTACTCTAGTGGAGGCCAACAATAAAATAATAATACATTATATTAGCAAAATATGGGCCCTTTAAGAACGTAAAATTCACTAGTCGTGAATGCCCTACACCACACCACTTACATCCACTACACACACCTCATGGGCTTGATCCCACTACAGGTCAGTTTGCCCTGTGATCAAAATCCCAGGCAGCAGAAACAATTTGCATTCAGCCTAGATTTATTTACTGTCAGAAGGTCAGAAGACAACACACCAGCTGAAAACACTGCCAAGTATAAGTCTCTGAAATAGGGATGCAACGATATACACTTTTAAGGTATACTGCGATATCAAGCAAACACAATTATGATTGTGCAATATGTATGGTGCAGCTAAGCTGGTAAAAACCACCCTGATAATGTGATCTCACATTCGCCTTCACTATACATGTATCAGTCTGGACTCCAATGCGCCCAAATGTATTTCAGTGGGTGGGAGTACCTGCCTTGATAGAGAACTCCTTGAGCCAATCAGAGTTGCCAAATCCACTTGGCAGAAAGCCAAAAACGTCCCCACAAGAGCAGATGTGTTCGGTACTCCGTGTTGTAAGTAGGGCATAGCCGGGTGTAGAGTTAATAGACTTTTAACCCTTGTACCCCAATAATGAAAAATCCAAAATTTATTAAGGTCCATCTGATGGACCTTAAGTAATACTGTACTAATTTATAAATATTAATTTTAATTTTTTAACTTTTGATTGTTTATAATTCATTGGTAACTTCATCCCTAAAATACCTCATACCAAGATTTCATACCTATTCGAATTTTAACCCCTCAAATGCCAGTGTACAGTAAGTACAGTAAAAATAAAAAAGTACAGTAAAAAGACAAAAAGTGATTTTTTTTCCTTCCCATAAAGTCAAACTGGATTTCCCCTGGGGGGATTATCATGGCTTGGGATATGTCAAAGATTGGCAGCAACATTTATTCTGATCACTCTTTAGTTTTTCAAGAAATGTACATTTGCAAATGAAATCCTCAATTTACCATTGGTCCATCTGATGGACCGTCATATTTATAATGTATTAATTTATGAATATACATTTTTATTTTTATTGTTTATAATTCATTGCTAACTTCCTCCCTAATACCTCATATATATCAACATTTCATACTTACTCAGAATTTTAACCCCTCAAATGCCAGTGTACAGTAAGTAGCCTACAGTACAATGAAAAACGACATACAAACACAAAAAGTGAATTATTTTCCTTCCCATAAAGGCAAACTGGATTTGGGTCTGATATTATGGGCAGGTTGGGGTGTTTTACAAAAGTCACCACTGCAAGATGCCTAGTGTCAAAGATTGGCAGGATACAGCTTAGAATGAAGTCACAATACCTATGACATCACTAGCCTATGACATCATCAGTGATGTCATAAGATGATTTTGGTCAATAATGATGTCACTGATGACATTACTGATGATTTCACATACATTGTGACATCATCAGTGGGTTTTCATATTTTTTTTGTAAAAATAATATTTTTCATATTTTGAGCCAAAAATCATCCATCCTGGTCTAAAGGCTTCAAATCAGTAGTGTGGACCGTCAAATTCAGTTTTCTAATATTTTCCCATCTTTGGCATAGGAATCAGTTTTTTTTACATTTCATGTAAACTGTATGGAATTGATTGCTATGCCAAAACTGGGGGAATATGGGGAAATAGCCAAACACAGTAGAAACTACAATTTTAACCCCTTGAGTCAAGGTGAGATGTGTAACATCAAGGAAATAATGATTTTTTTGGGAAAATTAGCTGGGAGTGAAAAAAAAAATGTTGTTTTTGTGCAAAATTAACATTGAAACCAATGGGAAAACTATGCAATGGACTTTGAGACCAAATTAAATAAAAAAATCACTGAAATTAATGAGTGATGATAGGGGGATGTCCCGCCTAAAGGCAATTGATTGGAACAATACCGTATTTCTCCAATCACCTGCATTGGTTTGAACTTCCTCCGGTCTGAAGCATTTCCCCTCCCCCCAACTTCCTTTGTCCATGTTATGTGGGCGTGAGTTATAGACTGTTTAAGCTGCATTCGCAGAACGGAGAAGAACAGTCTGGCTTGACAGACAAGTGTCTCTGTGTCTCTCTCTACAGTTTTGGTTTGTGAATGTTTTATTTTGCTGTTTGAAAGGGTTGAATGTTTCTAGAGTGCTTTTTAATAATGAAGTTCTTGTTCAAACTTGTTAAAACTCTCTCTCTGTTTTAGACCACATTGAAAGCCTGGAGAAAAAATGGTGAGAAAGCGTACAGTCTTTTTTTTTTTTAGCATGATCATTTTCATCATGTCCATCCTCTCTGTAATATGTCTGGTCTGATATGACTCTTCATGTTTCCCTGTGACTAATAAACCTCTTGTCTCTCAGGACCATTGCCTGCCTGCGTTCCTGGTTGTCTCCCTGCCTGCCTGCTAGCAACCTCCTAGCCTCCAAGCTATACACCTGCCTGCCACGCTTTGATCTTCTGATGCCAAACGCGACTCCTCGCTACCAGCACTCACCCCTGCTGCCACCGGATTCCCATTCCCTGCCATCAGCGCTTCATCCAGATCCTGTTGCTGTTAAAGCAAACATGAACAAAACAGTAGATAACCACTCCAAACACAAACTACAGTGCATGGTCAAGAAGGCCTCCAAAATCACTGGATGTGACTTTCCCTCGCTGGACTTCACCTCCCCTACAGTCACTCGTGCTGGTAAGATTGCCATGGACCCCTCCCACCCAGCACACCACCTATTTCAGCCCATGCCCTCGGGTAGACACTACAGGTCTACTCTATTCACCCCAAAACCAGCCGCTGCAAGGACAGCTTTTTCCCCAAATCCGTACTACGAACCCTGAACTCCCTTGGCCCCCCCAAACCCTCTCACCCCATAAGCACCTGATGGACTCTAATGTTTGACTGGTCTGTGTTGTATTTATGTATTTATTGTTGGGAAGGTGGGTAAATGTATACACGTTCTATGTTTTATGTTTCATTCAGAGCTGCAGAAAATACTGTACCCAAACTAAATACCACCAACCTAATTGTGTGGCAATAAAGGTGTCTTGTTTTGTCTTGTGACAAAATTCTCCCTTGAGACTTGTTCTTAATGTTTGTGCCACTCGCCCCACCTCCCACCTCCCACCTCCCACCTTGTTTGTCAAACACACCTGGAACGGAAAGGGAAATGGCAAACTCTGTTTTCTTTTCTCTTCGTTTTATTTACTCCATCCTGCTCCAGAATGAACAATGTGTATATTGAGAGTTGGGAGGTGTCTACTACTTCAGATTGCTGTTGCTCTCTCTCTGGATTATAGCGCCCGAGGAGCAACAGGAAGGACCACGCCAGAAATGATCCAGCAGACCATTCTTCTTGATGCACTGTAGGTCTGCAAAACAGTTCTCAGTTCAAACCCAGTTAAACATTCCAGTTGGTTCCAGGAGAGATCCAGGGCTCCTACCTAGATTTTCTATGCATGTCTGTTATCTCATATTTGATCGAGAAGGATGTCACTTTTACAAGCTGCCATTCATTTCAAAATGGTGTGTTAATCTACATGTTAGTATTTACTGATACTGGGATATTGGGTTTGTTGATATTGGATAACAGCTGCTTTCCCTCATTTATGAAGGAATGTGCCATAATCTTTGTCTGATTTGAGCATATTCAAGCTTTACCACTGAGTTATTGAGGTGTTTATTTTTGTGTATATGGTATAGTGATAGTATGCACAAAGTTGCATACATATTTATGCATTGATGTAAATCACTGATTCAGTCAGTATTTGTCATGTTGATCCAATTGCAACCGCTAAATTTAATGCACAATAGTGTAAAAGGAAATGCAATCTATGCTTTATTGTTGATTTTCAACATGATTTTGTTAAACATCCTGGACTCCCAGAATCCTTCACATCCTCACGTTTTGCCAAAGAATTTACATTGATAAGAGGGACAGCTAGTGGATCGTTCCATTCCAACATCAGTGCAGCTGACCTGCCATTTTGGCCTGTGGCTGTCATGGTTCAGTACCGTTTTCCCATTACTTTTTTTTTGTTCAGGCCACAATGGCAGCAGCACTCTTGTCAAAAATAACTGTAAATTTTTGCCTTCAATACTCTGCCCCAGTTACCTGCTCACCGAATCGGACGATCCCCCCTCACTTCACGCTGCCGTTTATGATTATTGTTTGAGAGTTGCCTAACCTGCTGTCTTCCTCCTCGTGTGCATTAATGACAAAAAAGTAAGTTTGACCTCAGATTCAGTCTGTTAACTGTTTAATGCCCATGTTAATTGATTAGGCTATGTTGGTGCAGCATGTTGATGTCAATTTACTTTCTGTTGTAACCACACACACTTGCCAATAAATTGTTGAAATGGATTCATTGGCCCGTGTTTTAATGTACACGTTGCAATATCAATGTTTTTCTTTCAAAATTGAAACATAATTCAACAGTGATGCAACGTTGGTGAAAAGACCTTAATTCACCTGTTGAAAAGGAGACGTTGAAACAAGGTTGGGATATCAACGTTGATTCACCTTTCAAAATCAAAATATAATCCAACGTTGTTTCAACCATGGTATCTGACGGTGATTCAACGTTGAAATGCCAGCTGGGAATGAGGCATTTGTGACAAGACTGATCAGTGATGTCATAGGGGGTGGCACACACACACAGATGATGTCATCGGTGATATGTAATTGGACACACACACACACACACACACACACACACACACACACACACACACACACACACACACACACACACACACACACACAATGATGTCAGGGTGATATAATTGCACACACACACACACACACACACACACACACACACACACACACACACACACACACACACACACACACACACACACACACACACACACACACACACTCCTACTGTGCGTAGGCAGCAGCAGTTTTGTTGTGTTCTCAGCAGGTTCTCACTGCGCACCTCCCCCATCACCTCCCTCCCCCCGACCCGCTCGCATTTCTTACCGCAAGGCATTCTGGGTATTGGGTGACGTGTTGAAGCGGCCATCATGCAAACGTTCTTGTAACAACAAAGAGTAACGTTAGCACTAGCAGTAGCATACTAGCTCCCGTTTATAATACTTTAAGACGTTTAATTTACAAACAGAAGACTCGTATGTGCGGACGATATTATCACGAATATGAAGTGGAACCAGGGCTCCGTTGATCAGAGGAAGCAGACTCACTGGACTCGGATGAATGGTTTAGCTGTGAAGCTAACGTTAGCTGTGAAGCTATTGGAGCTTTGAAGGAGGTTTGTCAGTAAAGTTCAGGAGGAAAAGTTCCTGTCACTGTGTGAAAATTAAAATGTCTAAAGTCCAGAAGCTGAGAGCTGTGGTGAAGCAGCACCTAACTGCGGGTGATGAAGATAACCTGCTGGACGCTGTGCGGTTACACAGAGAAGCCTTGCCTCCAGACCTCCAGCAGCTGTTAGTTCCCGCTGAGCAGCAGGAGTGGAGCCCCAGTCTCGACCAGGAGGACCTAGAGCCTCCACACCTTAAAGAGGAACAGGAGGAACTCTGGATCAGTCAGGAGGGAGAGCAGCTTCAGGAGGGACCAGAGCCCCCAGACATTAAAGAGGAACAGGAGGAACTCTGGATCAGTCAGGAGGGAGAGCAGCTTCAGGAGGGACCAGAGCCCCCAGACATTAAAGAGGAACAGGAGGAACTCTGGATCAGGAGGGAGGGAGAGCAGCTTCAACGGCTGGAGGAGGCTGATATCACCAAGTTCCCATTCATTGTTGTCACTGTGAAGAGTGAATATGAGGAGGAGGAACCTCAGTCCTCACAGCTTCATCAAAGCCAAACTGAAGAGAACAGAGAGGCAGAGCCTGTAGCCACCTGCTCAACTGAACAGATGAAAACAGAAGCTGATGAAGAGGACTGTGGAGTATCAGAACCAGCCAGGAACTTTATATACTTACATCAAGCTAGTAATTCACATTCACAACCAACTAGTGATGACAAGACTTCCGGAGAAAAACAATTTAATTGTTCAGTCTGTGGTAAAGTTGTTGGTCGTAAAGCAGACTTGAAGAGACACATGATAGTCCACACAGGAGATAAGCAATTTAATTGCTCAGTCTGTGGTAAAGGTTTTGGTCAGAAAGGTGACTTGAAGACACACATGATAGTCCACACAGGAGATAAACAATTTAATTGTTCACTCTGTGGTAAAAGTTTTGGTCAGAAAGGAAACTTGAAGACACACATGATAATCCACACAGGAGATAAACATTTAAATTGCTCATTCTGTGGTAAAGGTTTTGGTCATAAAGGAGACTTGAAGAAACACATGATAGTCCACACAGGAGATAAACAATTAAATTGCTCAGTCTGTGGTAAAGGTTTTGGTCGTAAAGGTCACTTGAAGACACACATGATAGTCCACACAGGAGATAAACAATTTAATTGCTCACTCTGTGGTAAAAGTTTTAGTCAGAAAGGAGACTTGAAGAGACACCTGGTAGTCCACACAGGAGATAAACAATTTAATTGCTCAGTCTGTGGTAAAGGTTTTAGTCATAAAGGAAACTTGAAGAAACACATGGTAGTCCACACAGGAGATAAACAATTTAAATGCTCACTCTGTGGTAAAAGTTTTGGTCAGAAAGAACACTTGAAGAGACACATGATAGTCCACACAGGAGAGTAAACAATTTAATTGCTCACTCTGTGGTAAAAGTTTTGATCAGAAAGAACACTTGAAGAGACACCTGATAATCCACACAGGAGATAAACAATTTAATTGTTCACTCTGTGGTAAAAGTTTTGGTCAGAAAGGAAACTTGAAGACACACAGGAGATAAACATTTAAATTGCTCATTCTGTGGTAAAGGTTTTGGTCATAAAGGAGACTTGAAGAAACACATGATAGTCCACACAGGAGATAAACAATTAAATTGCTCAGTCTGTGGTAAAGGTTTTGGTCGTAAAGGTCACATGAAGACACACATGATAGTCCACACAGGAGATAAACAATTTAATTGCTCACTCTGTGGTAAAAGTTTTAGTCAGAAAGGAGACTTGAAGAGACACCTGGTAGTCCACACAGGAGATAAACAATTTAATTGCTCAGTCTGTGGTAAAGGTTTTAGTCATAAAGGAAACTTGAAGAAACACATGGTAGTCCACACAGGAGATAAACAATTTAATTGCTCAGTCTGTGGTAAAGGTTTTAGTCATAAAGGAAACTTGAAGAAACACATGGTAGTCCACACAGGAGATAAACAATTTAATTGCTCACTCTGTGGTAAAAGTTTTGGTCAGAAAGAACACTTGGAGACACATGATAATCCACACAGGAGAGTAAACAATTTAATTGCTCAGTCTGTGGTAAAGGTTTTGGTTGTAAAGGAGACTTGAAGAGAGAAACATTTAACTCAGGGTTCCCACGGCCATGGAAAACCTGGAAAGGTCATGGGATTTCAAAATCTTGTTTTCCAGGCCTGTAAAACTCATGGAATTTTTCAAATCCTTGAAAGTTGATGAAAAGTTGTGACATTTTGTTGTGTGTAATGAAATTGTTCCAGTAATCTTCCCGTGTATAACCTTCCATGTAATGTAACATAACGGTAATGGCAAATGTATTCTCTGTAGCTATTGACGTAACGTAGCTCTAACTTGTTTGTCGATTTTAGTGCTTCTTGTATTTTATATTAATATTTTTGTGGAAAATTCCTGTTTTAGTTCAATAGCTTCCATGATGCAGTAAACACACTAAAAACCAATGAAAGGAATAATCATTTCTGGTATTTAAAAACGGTACAAAAGTGCAGGCTACTATTGTATTACTGACTCAATAAATATGGGGGGGGGGGGGGGGCAATGTTTATGTTGAAATAAAAAAAAGTTTATGTTCAAATAAATATACCAAGTAGTTATATAAGCTCTCTGGTTGTATTGGTTTGCCACGCATGCAATTTTTATTTATTTTAGTATTTTAATATATTCAAACAAATATGTTTTGTTTAGAGGGAATATTCAAATATGATTTTGGGGCTATTTTGACAGCCCTACATCCCACGCTCCAGAATCTCATCTAGCCTGATACGGGCTCTGATGGGGGGTGCACTAATGCAGACAGTTGGAGCAGAGGAAAGGGGGGAGGGGGGATCCTTTAGGTCCTAACTAAAGGATAGTGTCTGTCAGACACTATCAACATGCCAAAAGTTAAGAGTTACTACCATCCTGGATGTGTTGTATTTGCTTCATACAGCCTGTAGTCGGGTTCAGGAGCACTGAGGAGGCTGATTTTTGGACAAAATAAATTCAATCTACTTTTTTCCCTACCACCTCCTTCTTTGTTACAGCAGAGTCTACCACTGTAACATAGCCTAACCAAAACCACCAAGAGCAACCAACACCAAACCATTTCATTGTATTCATGCTTTATTGGCTCACATCTCTTGCAACCTTGATTCAACACATTAAAATGGTAAAATAAGCTTTGATTCTCATACAGATAATAATTGAAATAAATTCCATAATTATCATCAACAAATGTGATAACCAGTATCATTGAACAAAGGCCTACAGGCTTCTTGACTTTTTCTGGAGCATTTATGTCTGTAATTTATAGTCTACATTTAATAAAGATATTGGGCGGTATGAGGCACAGTCTTCTAATTCTTTACCTTCCTTATGGATTAACGTAATGATTGCCATATCCCATGTATTTGCATATTGATTATTCTCTAACGCCCAGTTGTAGGATTTGCATAGCAGGGGTACTAATAGTGATTGAAATTCCTTATAAAACTCATTTGTGAAGACATAACTTCCTGGGGATTACATGCAGCCCTTATATTCAGTTTTCATGCATATTTTGAACATGTTCTACTGTTGTAACTGACAGCTGTTTTGTTCAAACTGTTCTACTCCAGATGTGACTGTAATGAAACAGGTGGCTGCACTGCCTGTTGCTGTGATGACTATGTGAGTGAATATGTGCAGAGGCACCGGATTCAGCCAGCATGAGGTCATCACAGGTCACCCGTTAATTTATTACAATCACCTGGTATTTGTCTACCAAGATGGCCATGTGCTGATGGAACTGAATACTATGAATACACTGAGGAGAGTTGTGTATGATGTAATGCAGGGATGGGCAACTTTGATGATAGAGAGGGTCAGATTGTGACCGTGCACTTCCACCAGTAGCCATTTGTAACCCCATCACTCCCAATTATAGCTACCATTTTGATTAAAAGGACAACATATAGGGGTAATCAAAGTTTATTATGCCAACATTTATATTTTTCATATTCAAATGCATTTAGTAATGCTTCCATTCATTTAATGAACTTAGGGGGGGAAATGCCAACATTTCAGTGCAGTTGAGTCTCTAAAATCATCATTCAATAATGGCGCAGAAGTGAATACAGTAAGTGCAACAGCTAAATGGGGTTGTCATAAAGGGCCTTTGTGTGTGGAGTTAGTATGTTCTCCCCGTGCTCCCCTGGGGCTTACGGGCCTGCATGCACGTATCCAAGGCAGCCCCCAGCACCCCCTGCTGGAAATATGTTCCAGCGCACCTGCTGACTGTGTCTTAATGCTCACCTTGTATACATATGAGGGATCAGCTGATCAGCAGTTTGGTAAACAAATTGCGTCACTGGGTGCAAACAGGAATGGGACCCTATATAGAGCCAGCCTTGAGTGTCTCACTCTAGCCCCGACTGTGCTGTTTACATTTTAAAAACTGCCACAGTTCACACAGACTGAGTCTTGAGCTACTTCTGCTCTCAAAATGTCAAAATAGAAGCAATGTCATGTCTAGTTTTTGAGGTGTGAACGTTTGTTTGGTGCATTACACAGGAAGTCGAATGGTTAAATAAGATTGCTTTATGTAGGGGAGAGCAGGGCATGTGGTCCCACTTTTCACTCATTGGTGTATTTCTCACTAGTGCCTTACTACTGAGGAACTATATTTATCTGGAACACTTTACTGTACATTATGAAACAATAAATAGGCTACTTAGCTATTCAATATACTGATGTGGACATTCCTGTCTTTACTTTGAGTCTCTTTTAGTCCAGCACACGTTTTTTTGGTGGTTGGATGTGTGGGGATGTTACAGTATTTAGGTAACCTGACACCGCCAGATGGGGGCGGCATTGTTCCACAAATTCACAATGTTAGGTTGTGAATTAATGTGAACCAACCTATATCCATCTGGCAGCGTCAGGTTAGTATTTAGGGCCCCGCCCCAGACCCTATATTTTTGACAAAATGTTCCATAAGTTGATGGACAAATAGAGGGTTATTGTGCTTTTGGCTTTAATTGAGTGTAGCCTACCTGCACTGTAAATCCTGTGTTAGATAGCCTACAGATGAGTTTATTTCTTGTTATTGTGCTGTTGGCTTTGAGTGTTCAGGTGGCTGTGCTGTAAATCCTGTTGAGATGCAGGTGAGTGTATGTCTCAGTTATTATTCTGGCCTTAATTGTGCGTATGTGCACTGTGAGGGGGGCCTTTATGCATCCAAGATAAGTGCAAACATACAAGAGTACAGCTTTCCTATTGACAAATAGCACAAATCTAAATCTTTCTTCAATTAGACCAGCAATGTAGGCTATAGTAAAAAATCATAGGAATGAGAATTCACAAAGGAGATAATGTACACAGTGCAAGAGCACTGACTACAAGAGCACTCCATAGTGAGGTAAACAACGCTAGTACAGCTCTAAATAGATACAAAATCACAAGATATTTACACAATATTTACAAAATAGGCCTATAGGGGGCAGACTCAACATCAGACCCCAAAGGGGCATCATAAATGGTGCAACCTAGTCAGCCTATGCAATGAGTGAAGATCTAGTGACGCCAATGTCCCTGCAAAGAAGACAAAGGATGATAAGAAACATTTCAGTTCAAAATCAACGTTCCTAAATGGACAGATTATCCCTGAAGTTTGACTGACTTGGTGTTATCAGTAAAGACCATGAACAGTAATATTCCCGACCTGTGGGAGGCAGCAATGTGCCGCAAGGCATCCAGTCTGCTAAGCTATTAGAAGAAGAAGAAGAAGAAGAAGAAGAAGAAGAAGAAGAAGAAGAAGAAGAAGAAGAAGAAGAAGAAGAAGAAGAAGAAGAAGAAGAAGAAGAAGAAGAAGAAGAAGAAGAAGAAGAAGAAGAAGAAGAAGAAGAAGAAGAAGAAGAAGAAGAAGAAGAAGAAGAAGAAGAAGAAGAAGAAGAAGAAGAAGAACGGCCACGCTATGAACTGTGGGTAATTTCCTCAGTCTGCAGAGAGCAGAGAAGGTGCTAACTTTGTGCTATTCTACTCCAGAAGGCCGTTTCTAAACGCGTGAATGAGCAGCTGTAAGTCTGGTAAGTAACCATCAAACATGTTGACGCTGTTTTGTGCTCATGGTTTACTGTGTTTGGGCTCGCCTCGACGCCAGACTTCTGAGTCTCGTGTTGATGCTAGGCTAATGTTGAGAGAGAGAGTTCGGTTAGCATGTAGCTACTTTAGCCCACGCGACAGTTTCTATTCACTGTAAACATAAACATACCTCGGCGTAGGACTAAATTCAGTCAAATGGCGGTGTCTGTAAGGGACACACTAGCCCCATAACGTGACGCTGCTACTGTACTGTCTTGTGATTTATTTCTGTACTGTTTGTCATTTGTCTTTTGTGATTGTGAGATGTGTTGTGATCTGTTTCATGTTTTGTGTTTAGTGTACCTGCCCTGCTGGGACTACACATGTAATGTAGCAATTGTGCTAATTCTGCCTACTAGGGCTGTCTTCTAAAAGTGGATGATTCGATCATCAGTGGAGAGACTCCTGAGTCGAGGGCTTTTCCTCAAGTCGAGCAGTCGTGTTTATTTCTCTCCCTCCCCTCCAGTCAGTGAGCTGTGCTGTGCTCTTAAAATACTGAACACAACCTCGTCAAAGTTGGCACATGTTTTAATTATAGTTAGTTTCTCTCTGGATGTGTCATTACATTATTCATATCTTACCTGGATAAGCTCAAATTATGTTGTTTATGTTATCAGTCCAACTTGCACTCTCTGCCCAGCCGCGGGCACGAGCAGTGGGGTTCCCACTGTCTCCCATTGCCCAGAGAGGGGATGAGAAGAGGGTGACATAACGTCATGTTAACGTTACTTTATTCTCATCAGAAACCACTTTGATTTGCATGTTTAAACAAGTTTGCAGCCTAGGTATAACTCTAAAACATTTGATTGATCTATTCACCTCGAGAAGAGCCTGGTGACGCGAGGTTAATTCACCTCAGAGTCAGAACGATATCAGAATACACAGCACGTCCGCCCGTGTGTCTTTTCCGGGTATAGTGTCCTCCTGGCTGGGGAGCTACAGACGGAGAGAGCAGGATAAAGCTAGCTTTGAGTGACAGATTGAGGGCGAATGGCATTACAAGAATTACTCACAAGCTTGTTTTAATGCTTTTCCATTGGTTGCATTATGTAAAACCTACGCAGTAATAACCTGAAGCGTTATTACGGAAACCCACCGCAATTTTGGGCAGACCACGCCCTGTGCCCACCTACGCAGCAGTAAAGTGCCGGGATTGGCCAGGCACCCATTTTCCGTGAGCCAATGGGAAGAGTGTTTATTTGGACAAGCTGTGGCTTCCTTGAAAAGTTGCGTGAAGGGTGACCAGTGGCATTGATTCATGACATGATGCTATGCCTCTTCCCTCCATCTAAATGGATCAGTTATTTCTTGTTTAGACTTATTTAAGTCTTATTAGTCTTCTTGAGAAGAACTGTAGCGTCGGCATTGGATGTGTCGTTTCAAAGCAGAGGCAATGTCCTTTACACTTTGCTTAGTTTATTCATGTGGGCTACATGTTGTTGTTTTCATGTTTAAAGACTTTACTTAGTTTATTCATGTAGGCTACATGTTGTTGTTTTCATGTTGTTTAAAGACTTTACTTAGTTTATTCATGTAGGCTACATGTTGTTGTTTTCATGTTGTTTAAAGACTTTACTTAGTTTATTCATGTAGGCTACATGTTGTTTTCATGTTTAAAGGGTGAAATAAAAAAATAGGCTCATAGCCAGAGAAATATGTCTCATTCAGACTCCATTATCCCCACGTCGAGTTGTCGCAATTGACTGTTAAAGCTAGGGATGGGCGTGAGTACTCGGGTACTCGAGCACTCGTTCATAACGTCAGTATTCGAGTAACGTTTCTGCTGTTCGGGTACTCGCCTCACTCCCCACCCCTTTAAAAATGGTAGAAGATCTACGCACGCATCGTCATGTGGATCTGGCAGCAACCAGCAGCAACTACACGGCCGGGCGTCAAGTCAGCCAGAATGTACAAGTACGTCATCCGCTTTGTTGCTTTCAAAATAAAACGCTTATTGTAACCTTATTTATTTTGAGTAATGCGTTACAGCCACAGTTTCACGCCATATAACATCACAATGAGTATTCTGATACAAGGATGCTGCTTCATTCATTGAAATACCTTTTCTCCTCCAACGTGCATCAATAAGCTATTTACTTTTGTTTAAGTAACATTATTTTGAAAGTTTTAACCGGAAGTTTTCCAGCTCTTCCCGAAAATGGTGCCTGGAGATTCTCCCGAATGAGAAGCACGCTTCTTCATAGCGCACGCCCGATAAAACTCATTCAAAACGTTGCACTAGTTTACTGACTACACTGTCGTTTCCCATAACGTTAGTCACAAGAAATGTGGAGAAAGAATCACTTTTTGGGAGACAATCGCATCATGGTGATCACTATTCAGCAACAATGGACATGTATTGGAAATCAAATGCCTTCGCTTGTTTCACAACTTGTCTGCTCCAAAGTGCTAATCCAACCATCGGAGATGCTGTCTAAAGGTAGGCTTTAGATGTTAGCTTAGCGTCACCTAATATCACAGTCAGTCCCTCTCCTGACAAAAAATGCTCCAGGTAGCGCTTTTTCCATGCAAAAATGCAAACGTTATGTGTGAACAGCCCCATACACAGCAAATTACCCCTGCTCAGTCATTACCATAGTAATCACACAGCCCGCGCCCCCCGCGCGAGTGCTCGAGCACTCGTTCATAATGGAGTAGTAGTAGTAATCTTGGTACCTTGTAGGGACAGCTCAGGACTGACAGTCCTCTTCAGTCCCTCTGTTCCTCGGAGTGGATGGAAGGGCGGAGGGGATCAGGGAGGCAGGCTGTTACACTCAGCATCATCACCTTACTCACCAGCGTGTGCGCGCGTGTGTGTGTGTGTCTGTGCGTATGCATTTTTTTTTTTTTTTTCTATATGGGAGAAATTAAGAGTTAGAACACCAAAACAAACAAAACAAACAATATAGCCTGTAACCTTATAAACATGTTATACTACATTTCAGGATTGCCCAACTATAAAACTCTTAATGAGGGTTAACATAATAGAATAAAATCATAAAATTAACCTTATAAACGTTATAATTAACCGGCTATAAAACTCACAATGAGGGTTGAAATAATAATAGAATAAAACCATAAAATCATAAAATGATTAAATTTGTTGGGTTAAGAAGGACAAGGGGGTGCTGCAGATATATCTCGGGGGGCCTGTTCTTTCTTGGAGTATTGCTGGTTGGAGCGAGGGGTTCAGCTCAGCTTTGTTTAAGTACTTTTTTCCTAAAATGATGAGTCTTTCTTCTAATGTCATCAGGCCAGATATCTGGTGGCAATAGTTTGTGTTAGTATATCTGGGGAGCCTGTATGACATTCGTATTGCAATATTTTGGACAGTCTGGAGTTTTTTAATTTCTACTTTTCCTATATTGCACCACGCTGGCATTGCATATTCAAACAGCGGTCTGATGTATGCCTGGAAAACACGAATAGCAATTTCGGGTTTAGCTCCACCATGTCTCCTGCACAGCACTTTAAGGTGGTTCAGTCTCTTCCTGGCCTCTTTCTCTACGAGGGCGATATGAGCAGTCCACTTCATGTTCTCCTGGAAGGTCACTCCCAGGAACTTTGCGGTGGGACTAGCCTGCAGAGTTTGGCCATATAGTTGAAGAATAATTGTTTTGTCTTTTCGATTGTTGGTTCTAGAGAAAAGCACGCACTGAGTTTTTAGGGGATTTAGCTTAACTCTCCACATGTTGGCCCAATTCTCGATCTCTGTGATGCTTCTCTGCAGCTTTTTTTGGGCAAGTTGAAAGTTTTTTGACGAGGCCCAATAGCAGAGGTCGTCAGCAAATTGGGAGACTTGTCCTTCTCTTTGAGGTGGGTAATAAATAATGGAAGGAGAGTACTCGAGTATTTAAATTGCTTAAAATGCCCATCCCTAGTTAAAGCCCCATTCAGTAAGTTTTCCAAGTTTTGCTATTGGACAAACTGCGCCCTCTGGGTGCAATAGTATCGATAACGATATCGCCGTTCAAAGTCAACAAAACACAGCGCCAGAAAGCTCTATGTACATGTTGTGACATCGGGTACTCACCACGTGATGAAATAATAATCCATAGTTCCGTGAAACATCATTTTCGTAGCAAATCCGAATCGAGTTACTTCCTTGTTTTCATGAAGACAGTGCTTCCGCTGTACAGCGCATGCACGCATCCTTTTATTTTTTATTTTTTATTGCCACGGGACGTGGCAGACAACCTGCTTAGTCCCAGGGCTGACCAATGGAGGGCGGTGTGGGATAAATAAAGTCGAGAGTCTCCCTATTACAAGTCAATCTACCATGTCCTAAGACTAAAAAGCTCTTATATTACAGTAAAAAATGTCAAAAATCTTACTGATTGGGGCTTTAATGTGGTCAAAATAATCACTGAAGATATTCTAAAAAATATATTTTTTCCTTTTTTAAATTAAGAATAGTCGAATATTAATATTGGACAGTGGAATCCGAGTGGACTGGCAGAATCCTGAGTGGAGGACAGCCCTAATTCTGGCACATTGACATTGAGGTGTATTGCTGATATGTTGATTGATGAGCACAATGTAACCCTGCTGTACCTACAGAGCTGCTTGGTGGGAAGAGACATCTGCCAGAGGAGGAGAGGAACTTTGTCCAAATGAATTCTTCAGCAAAGGTGAGGAAAATATCAGTCACTGATGCTGAGAACACACACACACACACACACACACACACAGGGCTGGCGCGTGCCATTCTGCCGCTCTAGGCGAGAACAAATTATGCCGCCCCCAATTGGCAACACCATACCAGCTTCAAAGTATGCATGACGCAATATGCAGGCATTTTGCACATCCATATAGCCTACCAAAAATAACCACATGTCTGCATAATAACTCCAATAACCACAGCAGTCATGATACAGCACAGCTAGTTTACAAATAATCACGTTTTTCAGATCCTCAAACTATGCAAATCTCTCTTATCTACCACTTTCTCATGTGCGTAAAACACACACATGGAATGTGCGCACAGCCGCGCAAGCACATTGATGTGAGACTCACAATGTATTTAGCCTATAGCCTATATCATCAGCAGATTCACAACTTAAAGGAGAACACTTTTTTTTCAGCTTTTAACCAATATATATGACTTTGGGGGTGATGTGTGAAGAATGCTGGTCAAAATGTCCACATTTGTGAGCAAACTGTTGCCATTTTACCATTTGTATCATTTTTCAGCAGCATACCCGGCATATGGGTGGAACACTGCTTTTTTTTGCCCTAAAATGAATGGGATATTTGATACGTCATGACATCACGATGAACCAAAGACTATGGGATTTCAGGGTAGTTACTCCCCTACTCCCCCTGTACCCTTTCGGCTCCTCACAACTCCAAGCCTATTCCCATGATGTCACTTGACCTGTTAATCACCTGTTAATTGATTAGAATCGCCTGTTATTTTCCTACCAACTCCTATGTAACACAATACTATCAATAAACGCCACTATAATCATAAAAGGAAGGACATGGCATTGTGTTGCTGTAAATCATTCCCAACCTTTTTCATACTAAGGAGCCCTATGATGAGATTTGGTCTCTCAGATGCAAATCTTATATATATTTTTTTTATAGCCTAGATATGATTTTGTCCAGAATTCCATATAATTAGGTTGAGAGACAACATAGAATGCTGGAATCCTCTCAAGGACCACTGGTGGTCTTCTGTGCCCCTTTTCGCGGGGGACACGGTGCTGCTGCACTGACTAGGGATGTCGACGGTTAACCGTTAACCGGTTAACCGCCGACAACGTCATTGGTCGGTTAAGCATGTCGGTCAAACGGTTAATTTGCATATTAAATTGGCATACAACATGTTGCCAATATGGTGTTTTTTTTCCCTCCTTCGCGGTAAGCAACAATGTTAACTAGCCTAAGTAGTTACTGTAGCAGCATTATATAGGAATTAAAAGCTCCTGCCACTGCCAGAACAACATTCATTTAGAGAAAGGCTTTTCCAAATGGAAAAGCAGTGTGCACTGTCCGCCTCTCCCCCCGCGTGCGAGATGTGCTCTGTGATAAACTCAGCTCCACACATGCGCCACACCCCCGCCCCCCCTCTGCTTTGACCAGACGGGAGAAGACGCCCTGCCCTGTGCAGACTACAGCGAGCCAGTCAGTCATGCTCCTTCTGTGTTCCAGCCACTGTCATGAGACCATGAGGTTACTTTCAATGACGCGTTTCAAAACAAGCTGCGTCTTCCACATCGATTCACTGAGGAATCCACACTTTTACCGTAAATTGAGTTCTCTCCGGGTCTGTCTGTCTCTCAGGTGTAATAATCCCACAACGATTACAGCAAGAGTGAGAATGCTCTTCTAAACACATCGGCTATTAATATATAATTATTTCTCTGCATCTCATATTAGATCGGTAAAAAGTTTGGACAGCCTGCCTCATTTGTTCATCCTCCCGAGTCCCGCAATGCTGACAGCTGTCAGCGTGCGGACTTGCTGCACTCGTCGTCATGTCGTCCAGCCGGACACACAGAGAGCATAATAGCCACCTACAGCCCTCGTCGCAGATAAAGAGAGAGAGGGAGAAGCGTGGAGAGAGAAGCAAACTATTTTTTTGCAGATCTCAAAAGCAGGTAAACCACTGTTGAATTAGTGAGAATGTCAGAAGGAGAGAGCAATAAGCGCTTCGTCAGTGCGCCCTGCAGCGTGAAGGCTTGGGGCGGTGTCTTGATGTGCTATTCAAAGTGGAAATTCGTTCAATTAGCGACACGTTTCGTTCTGAGCTTTTAAAATTAGTTTCTGCTGGTTTTATTAGACTATTTACGACACATGCAGTAAGATAATTCATTTAAGAATTGTGAGCGTGAGTATGGGTTTTTTCCCTCCGTATTTCCCCCTTCTGCAAATGCGTGCAGCTCCTATCATAGCCTATCCGAGGAATGTTTTTGTTTAGATGGCTGGAGGATTTAACTTGTCTTCTCGTTTTGTTAATGTGTTTTTTTCTGCTTGTAGATGTAAAAATAAACGCTTTCTACTGAAAAAAAATCAAGCATTTGGTAGGCCTAAGGTTTAATGGGGCACAGACAGTAAAATAGCGCATTTTAATCTTCTCGGTTAACCGACAGTTGTCGGCTAATGAGTGTCGGTTGTCGGTCAAGAAAAATTATGATTTTCGACATCCCTAGCACTGACGCTCTGCCCGCCTGTCTGTGACCAGCGGCTTGCCTAGTCGTATGCAGCGGTTCACGCAAACAGATGCGGGATTCCCACAATAGTTACTCCCCTACTCCCCCTGTACCCTTTCCCGGCTCCTCACATCTCCAAGCCTATTGGAGGGAGGGAGGGGTTATTGTGTGTTTGCAGCAACATCATCAGCTCCGAGCCCCAGCACCAAAGTGAGCCTCACTTTCATCCCTGCCATCATTTCCGCAAACAAATCTCATCGCAGTTTAGCGCACATGTAAAATATAACGCTATACTACGACGTGACAATGTGACAAAGGTGCTCTAAACACATCGGCTACTATAATACCGTCACTGTGCAATGAAAGCCACTTCTCTCCAAAACGCCAACTTTTCAGGAAATGAAAAAAAAACCCTGTGCTCTTAAAATACTGAACACCACATTGTCATATTTGACACATGTCTTCATTGTAGACAGTTTATCGCTGAATGTGTCGTTACATTATTAATATCTTACCTGGATAAGCTCAAATGATGATGTTTATATTATCAGTCCGAGTTGGAAGCACTGTCTCCCGGCCAGTCAGGCGGGAGAGAGTCGTATCCTCATGCACGAGCCCCAAGCTCCGGGCCGCGCGCAGCAGCATGAGTCATGAGAGCCGAGGAGGGGGCTTAGGCATGGGGTGAGAACAGTCTGACATTTCCGCAAACAAATCTCATCGCAGTTTAGCGCACATGTAAAATATAACGCTATACTACGACGTGACAAAGCTGCTCTAAACACATCGGCTACTATAATATATTTCCCTGCATCTCAAAGGGCCGAGGAGGAGGAGGAGAGCTCTGCTGTTTCGCCAGCCGATGTCTGGGAGGAGGGAGGGGGAGAACGCAGCCTGCAGCTCTGCGCTGAGAGGAAAACTTTTGCAAAGAATCATGGAAAAGGGAGAAACGAAAATTAAAAACGGATTTGATGGCGCGGTTTATCGCAAGTTGGACGAGGGAATGACGTGGAGAAATATCGCATTATGATTACATGAGCGTGAGAGCGGGGCATTTGTCGTGACTCACGTAGTTAGACAAGACGCCGCACACATACAAAGGAGAAAAATAATTAAATATCTAGTTCGCCACTGAATGGCCAAATTGATATAACTTTCAACCATTTTGAGCAACGCTGTTTCCATACAGGCCACCAGCGTTGGCTAGTTGTTGATATTTATAAAGATATTGCAGCTCTCCTATAAATTATTTTCGAGGCGGTGGGCAAACTGTCATGGCGTCGATTTCCCAGAGAAAATTCCTGAGCTGAGCACAGCCAAAGAGTATAGTATAGACAAGAGGATACGTCATTTCTTGTTTTTTTCCATAGGTTTTTTCAAATCACTGTTCTGATACATAACTGGGGGGTAAGTCCCCCTTTAAACAATGGCGAGTTGTTGGCAAATAAAGCTTGTTTACCTTTCAGAAGTGGACACCAGCGGGGGCTGCGTCAGCAAAGGTCTTTCAATAAATCCAATCATCCTCAGTTAGGATTCTCTCTGCCAGTTCATTTTATATGGAGATTGTTGCCAGTCCATTAAGTCTGTCTTGTTTCATTGTAGGCTACTACTGCAGAGGTAGTTTCAACTTTGAGAAACTTCAGATATTGTATTGGAATTTTGGTCTCTCCAATGAATGGGCAGGCAGGCACTGCGCACCGCACAGGGAAACAGATTGTTTTGGAACCCAGAAACAACGTTAGAATATCGCGCTAATTTACTGATTACACTCATACACACATATGAGCACATGGCCTAGGCTACCTTAACCCAAAGTTAATGATGTAAATGAGTCTACTTGTATGTAATTTAATTTACTCCTTGTTCCTTTTCCTCAATCAAGCTGGATGGAGAAGGCATGATGACCCGCCCTCCTCTGCCTCTGATTGGCTAGTAGTAGTGCTTGTTTAGGCATGAGGAGTGATGATTGGTTGGGTTAGGGTAAGAATATCAGGGTAAGCCAATCAGAGGCATAGTAGGGCGGGCGGTTCGTGCCGTGGACAGCAGGGAGAGCATGGATCTAGTAGGGGGGGAGAGGCAGAGCGCTGGAGAATATTTGGAGAGTTGCATGTGAAGCCGCACAATTTGCTGCCCCCTCAAGTGCTGCCCTAGGCACTCGCCTATGTCGCCTATATGCACGAGCCGGCCCTGCACACACACACACACACACACACACACACACACACACACACACACACACACACACACACACACACACACACACACACACACACACACACACACACACACACTAGGGGTGGGAATCACCAGATGCCCACGATACGATACTGAAACGATACTTGAGTCACGATACGATAGTATTGCGATACTGCGATATTTTCGATATTGCGATATATCGATATTGCGATATATTGAATATTGCGATATTTCGATATATTGCGATTTCTTACTTTTTCAACTGCAAATGATGTCCCCAAAGGAAAACTTTGTCAACATCTGGTTTATATAAGAACAATTTTTCAGTCTGTACATCTGACTTCAACCATTTTATTGCAGCAACATTGTCAAGTAGACAGACCAACAACTTTCATAAAGTCATGTCATAGTTGCATGCACCTGACAAACTGAACTGTTGTTACAGTCTACTTACAGTCCACCTTAACTGGATGTGTGTGTGGACTACTGTACTTATGTAGTTTTTGCAACTTCACTTCACTTACACAAAACATCTTGTGCAGCCCATTCAGTAACTAGGGAATTTGTAAATTACTGTTATGACAAAACTGTTACTGTTAAAACAAAATGAAAATATGCTACCATTTGTTTACTGCTGGCCTTGGAACTAAAGTTTATAGTAGCCCGGTGGCCTGGCATGGCCTGCAAAAAAAAAATATATATATATATATTTTTGCAATATCGATACTTGGCCTCCAAATATCGATACAATATCGTCAGGCAAAATATCGCGATACTGTGGTGTATCGATTTTTCCCCCCACCCCTAACACACACACACACACACACACTTACTTTGCCTCTGTCCTGATCCTTTCTTTATATATCTTTCTCTACAGAAACAGAGAGACACCAACGGACCCAAACGTCACCGCTGTCAGCAGTGTGACAAAGCATTCACAAAGCTGCACCTCTTAAAGCAACATCAGATACTTCACTCAGGAGAGAGTGGTCAATCATTCAGTCAGTTAGGTAGCCTAACAAGACATCAACGCATTCACACTGGAGAGAAGCCCTACGACTGTGACCAATGTGGGAGCAGCTTCAGTCAGTTAGGTAACCTAAAAACACATCAACGCATTCACACTGGAGAGAAGCCCTACGACTGTGACCAATGTGGAAGCAGCTTCAGTCGGTTAGGTACCCTAAAAACACATCAACGCATTCACACTGGAGAGAAGCCCTACGACTGTGACCAATGTGGAAGCAGCTTCAGTCTGTTAGCTAACCTAAAAACACATCAACGCATTCACACTGGAGAAAAGCCCTACGACTGTGACCAATGTGGAAACAGCTTCAGTCACTTAGCTGCCCTAAAAAGACATCAACGCATTCACACTGGAGAGAAGCCCTACAACTGTGACCAATGTGGGAGCAGCTTCAGTCTGTTAGGTAACCTAAAAACACATCAACGCATTCACACAGGAGAGAAGCCCTACAACTGTGACCAATGTGGGAGCAGCTTCAGTCTGTTAGGTAACCTAAAAACACATCAACGCATTCACACTGGAGAGAAGCCCTACAACTGTGACCAATGTGGAAACAGCTTCAGTCACTTAGCTGCCCTAAAAAGACATCAACGCATTCACACTGGAGAGAAGCCCTACAACTGTGACCAATGTGGAAACAGCTTCAGTCACTTAGCTGCCCTAAAAAGACATCAACGCATTCACACTGGAGAGAAGCCCTACAACTGTGACCAATGTGGGAGCAGCTTCAGTCAGTTAGGTCACCTAACAACACACCAACGCCTTCACACTGGAACAGGCTACTGGTGTGACCGCTGTAAGAAAATGTTCACTCAGTCATCTGGTCTGAAGAGACACCGCTGCATCTAACCTGCTGAAGAGCGCCTCCACTGTCTGCAGGGGGAACAAGCCTCTCTCTCTCCATCCAAACATGTAATGAATCAAAGTTCAGTCACAGCAAAGTCTGTCTATGCATAATTATGTTTGTTTCTCGGCCATAAATCTTGACATTGCGTTGCTACAATGTAAATATCTCATCACAAAGTAAATGATAATAATAGTTTGAATGGAGAGCTGTGATTGTTAAAGGTCTGATTTGTGATTACTACAGTGGAATAACAGACAGGAGACCAGGGGCCAGTTACTAAACATAAAGTTGTTAGTTAAGTACATTGATATAAGTGCCTGGGTGGCGAGCAAGCAGTGATATTTGACAATTTAGTTGGAGCTCAGTCAAACATTATTTAATGTTACTTTTCATTGTGAATTATAAAATGGTTGGTGGGGGCCACTCGGCACCGTATCATAGGTCACATCTGGCCCCCGGGTTGCAAGTTGAATATCACTGATCTAATGTTTAGCTGATAATTATGTTTAACAAATTGTATTGTGATTTGGTTGTAGAGTTTGCTGGGTCAGTTTGAGTCAATCACTCTCCCCCCAAATAAACTACATGGAGTTTACAGTGCTGTGTAAGTGCCATTCATCAGTTTGCTTTGGTGAAATATGTTGCAGATGTGTAATGACCTACATGTGCCACATGGTGGCTCAGTGGCATAGGCAGATTATGACATGATGGGCCCCCCCTCACAGCGCACATAAGCACAATTAAGGCTAGAATAATAACTAAGACATACACTCGCCCCCCGCCCCCACCAGTTGAAAAAAATGTGTGCTGGACTAAAAGAGACTCAAAGTAGTAGATAGCTCCAGGCTAACTTAGCCCCTTTTCTCACACACATTGTTAACCCAGGTTAACCTGAAAACAGGCCTATGCTTTTGTTTGTAGTTTCCTTGGCCCCATTTCACACTGGCAACGTTTAGCCCTGCTGTGTTTAGATGGAGAGTCGGGGCTAAGCCTGCTCCAGAGCAGGGCCAGTTAGCCGGGGCTAAGTCAGGGTTAGCCCACTTTGGAGTGGGCCAGGATTGTGCAAGTGTGAAAGCTCTCTTAGCCCCAGGCTAACAGAATGACTTAACCCTGGCTAAGTGTAGTGTGAAAAAGCCCTAATCATACTAACTAAACTTGAGCTACACCTGCAGACGCCACGGCCACGGTCAAAAACTGTATGCCCCGCCTCTTCACACCTGGTGGTTCAACAAGTTTCTCACAGTTTATAGGCCAGGCTCATGGGTAATGTAGTTTTATAGGCCAGGCTCATGGGTAATGTAGTTTTATAGGCCAGGCTCATGGGTAATGTAGTTTTATAGGCCAGGCTCATGGGTAATGTAGTTTTATAGGCCAGGCCCATGGGTAATGTAGTTTTATAGGCCAGGCTCATGGGTAATGTAGTTTTATAGGCCAGGCCATATAGGGATGCCCATCATTCATTGTTGGCTGTGGAATGCTCAAGGCTGGTGGTTCTCAGAGGAATCTGCATTGGAAGTGCTTTAGTGCCACCTGCTGGCTTCCTGTCTCATGATTTGACTTCTTCCTCAGGAAAATAGAACTGGAGACAGCTTTAAAAAATTCTTAAAAGTGGCAGGTATTCCCAGGAAAGCTTATATATATATATCTATGCACAATATTTTTTTATTTTTATTTTTTTTGCCTGTTTTAATTAGATTTATGAAAGTAAAAAAAATGGTAAATTTCCAATAAGGGCATAGTTAGCTGTTCAGCTGCAGAGGGCTGTTTTTTTTCTTCAGCCTGAAAACGTTGAGGGCAAAAGTGAAGTGGGAACAACAGTGCAACAATGGAAGGAAATCCCCGTGGAGACTGAGAGTTTGATAGTCTGCAGACTCTGGTGAATGGTTCGTTTTTCATGGGTTAACTGATCCAGAACACACACGGACACATGCCTTTGTTACATCAGAGAGAGAGATGTTGTGTTTCTCATGAGGCGGGGGTTTTCTTGTGCTGATTTGACTTCACCGTGCTTTTAACAGCCTCGGCTGATCACAAAGAAGACGACGTGTAATCAGCAGTGTTGGGCAAGTTACTTGCAAAATGTAATATACTACATATTTCTAGTTACTTTCATTTGAAAGTAATACGTTCCTTTACAATATTACTGTCTGTGTAGAATAACTTGTTACTTATTACACTACTTTTGCATTACTTTCACCAAAACAACAGCAGCAGCAGAAATGTCAACCGCCTTGAAGTCAGTGTAAACCATCCAAAATTCAAAATGTTATTCTTTTTCATTTGTTATTGTCATCTGTAGTGGTTATTTGCATAAAAAACAGACAGTGTCATTAGGAAATGATTGTATCTTTATGTGCTTTGATAAATAAATAAAAATGTAACTCAATTTGTAACTTGAGTTACTTGCTAGTTACTTAAGTAACTGGTATAATATTACTGAAATCCTATAAGTAATAAGTTATATTACTGAGTTACTGCTAAAAGTAATATATTACATGTAATATGTTACTTTTGTAATGAGTTACCCACAACTCTGGTTAATCAGCAACATGCCTTGATTTGAAAAGGAAAATGGAGCTAAAGGGCGGCCATTGTTCCAATTTATTGATCCTAAGGAAATGATGCAAAAGGAAACGGGCCTGTTTCCCCAGAGTTGTCCCACACAGATAAGCAAAGCACTTGCTAATTTTAAAAGCCAAAAAGGGAAGGAAGCATGACAGCAACGTTTTCCGTTTGAGCAAACACTGAAGGGGGGGGGGAAATGGGACAAGCCTGTCTTGGAAAAAGCTTCGTGTTCCACTGTGCTCTCAGTCAGCGTGGGTTGTTGTAACACCAGTTTATGGTGGCACAATGGCCTATAACGAAACCAATGTCTTTTTGGAAATACTCAAATCATTCAATCTTGGTGAGTGTATCTGTATTTTGCTTTTAGTGGCGATGGCAGGTGAAGAGCTATTGGCTATTTTATGGAGCTGTGCTGTGGGAGAGTAGCATGCTGTACTGTAATGTAACATGCACATGTAATAGTTCATCAAGTCATACATTCATTTGGAGGCCTATAGTATAGTGCTGCCTTCACATGAAAACCTTTTCTCCCCTAAAAAAAAAAAAAAAAAGCTCTCCGGGAACTACAGAAAATTTGATTATTTTACAGATCCTTGCAAATTTTTATTTTTTTGCTTTCCGCGAACTACAATTTTATTTTATTTTATTTGCAGATCCTTGCAATTTTTTTTTTTTTTTTTTTTTTTTTTTTGGCTCTGAATATGTTTTCTGTTGGAGAACTTACTCGAATCACAAATGACCATTTCTATCATAATTTCAAGTTGGAACAAGAAAGACAAGGGTGGAAACTGTACTCGGGTCAGTTTAGGTTTCAACACAATGAATTGTGGGCGATGGTTCTTTATAGACTGCGAGTGGGAGCCCACACAGCGGGTGATGTAAGATTTTATGTAACTTTTATGCCCAAGTATAGCAGTGCCCAGCCATAACAAATCAATAACAGAGCAATAGTTCCTGAAGACAAATGTTAGCACAGATACGATCTCAGTGATCCAAAACAAGATGTGCAGTTCCTAATGGGCCATACTGTTTGTCTATGTTGATCAGATTTCCTATAGCTCAACGTTAGTGCGTCCTGCCTGACTGCCTCCTAGAACAGTGGCTCTCAAACCTTTTCACGTCGAGGACCCCTAAACTGACACAAAGTTGACCGCGGACGGCGGACCCCCATTTGATCAGATTTTATCCCAGGGGTCCCCCAGATTTGTGCTTTTAGATGTTTTATTACAGAAAGTGTATAATGAAACCCATGACCAAAATAGTCATACATTCTGTCATTGTGTTACTTATGGATGGAATTGGTGAAAATAAATACCCCCCCCCTTCCTTATTTGCTGGGGAGTGGCCCCCGTGGAACCCCCTCAAGGACCCCTGGGGGTCCCCGAACCCCAAAGTGCATCCTGCCTCCTAGTCATTTGCAGTGTTGGGCAAGTTACTTTCAACATGTAATATACTACATATTACTAGTTACTTTCATTTAAAAGTAATACGTTACTTTACAATATTACTGTCTGTGTAGAGTAACTCGTTACTTATGACACTACTTTTGCATTACTTTCACCAAAACAACAGCAGCAGCAGAATGACATTGCCACCCCGGAACAATCCCGAAAGATAATTTCAACCGCCTTGAAGTCAGTGTAAACAATCCAAATTTCCTTTGTTATTGTCATCTATAGTGGTTATTTGCATAAAAAAAACACAGTTTGATTAGGAAATGATTGTATCTTTATTTAAATAGGTGCTTTGATTTTTAAAAAAAAGTTACAACATTTGTAACTTGAGTTACTTGACAAAGTAACTGGTATAATATTACTGACATCCTATAAGTAATACGTTACTGAGTTTTTTTTATTTACTGAGTTTATTACTGAGTTTATTACTGAGTTACTGCTATAAGTAATATATTACATGTAATATGTTACTTTTGTAATGAGTTACCCCCAACACTGGTCATTTGTAACAATTCTTTTTTGCTCCATATTGACATTTCGCCTCCCTCTACACCTTCTAACAGTCCTCATTGACCATTGTAATTCCAGACAACTTGATCCTGGCCTTCTGCTTGTCTATGCTGGTGGGTCTGCTGCTCGGTGCTTTGGTCTACGTCCTCCTGACGTGGGCGTCGCGGCGCACGGCCACAGCCAGGATCACCCGGCGCTCCACGAAGCCCCCTGGCTCTTCACAAGCACAGAGCCTCATGGGCAACCAGATGGGCCTTTACCGAAGCACCTTCCTGAGCGTCTACCGGCAGCCCTCCCTCGAGCCCGTGGGCCCGCTGGGGAGCAAGCCCGGCGCCGAGGCGTCCACCTTTCGCCCCCTGCCCAAGGGGAGCAGCAGCAGGGGGCGGGACTTGGAGGGGAGCAGCAGCAGGGGGCGGGAGCTGGAGGCGGGAGCCGACACCCAGGCGGCCATGCACGAAGACACGGCGTCGGCGTCGATCTCCTCCGAGTCGTCGTCCCTGGTGCCGAACAAGAGGCACTCCTTCTGGCTGGGCGGAAATGGACTCAAGGGGTTCCTGCCCTCGCAGACGCCACCGCCTGCGTACGACAGTGTCATCTACGCCTTCCAAGAGACGTGCACTTGATTCTGCTTAATATGTCATGGCAGAGAGAAAAAAAAGAGAGATCTAGGGATTGCAATGGCCAGGCTGTCATCTGCTTTGTACGAAGGAGAAGGTTTCTGTATTTGTGGGACATCGGGCCATTTCTCATAGCGACCTCGGCCACTTTCCAGTCTAAAGCGGTTCATTTTGCCTCCACGGCCGTGATGTCTCAGATCAGTATGTTAGATATATTCACGACATTCCCCAGACGACATTGTTCGTCTGTGTGACCATTTGAGGGCATCTCACGAGCCATGTTATGGTCCACCAGTTGAGCAACACTGGTCTCAAGGAGAGCCTGCATGGGCCAGAAGGGAGACTGTGCGGGTGAAGACGAGGAGACAATATGCCACATTATTCTGTGATATCACAATAAAACAAAATGATGGTTTTATCCAAATGTCTTGTGCCTTTGTGCATAACAACATAAACAACGACCACTGTAGGCCAGTGGTTCTCAAAGATCCATGCAGCGCTTCCCTCTTCTGCTCTATCGTGTTACTTATGGTTGCAATTTCCGTGGAAAAATACATTATATTGCTGGGGGACCCCTGGAACCCCCTCAAGGATCCCTGGGGGCCTGGCCTACCTTAGGTCTTATTTATTGAAAGACTTGTATGCAACCATCCAGAAAAACGGTGTGTCACATGTGATCTAATAAGACATGTGACTGTTCAGAACCGGCACATTCATCACATCAAGGTCTCTGGTCAACAATCTCACTTCAACTTTACATTAGAGAGGCAAAGTGAACGTCACTTCCTGCTTCAGCACTATACCAGAGATTTTCTTCCCAATTTATTTTCCCATAGACATTTCGTAAAATGCGTATAAAAATAGTTTTACTTGGTCAAACCAAACGGTTCAGCTATAGTTAGAATCGGGGGAGACCATAGAACATTTCACTCGGACCAAAATGTAAACAAAAAAAATATTGAAAAAAAATATTTTTTAAACCTGCATTTTTTTTTAACGTTTTGGTCCTTGTGAAATGTTATGCGGTCTCTCCTGCTTCTAAATATATCTGAACCGTTTGGTTTGAACCAGTAAAACTATCTTTATAAGCATTTGACCAAATGTCTATGGGAAAATAAATGGCGGATGGAAATCTCTGGTACAGTGCTGAAGCAGGAAGTGACGTTCCACTTTGGCTCTCTATGACAAAAAGGTGGGGTGCACCGTGTGAGGTTGCCATTATGAAAGAAACCCCCCCTTCTGAGGTGCAGCAATAAATGCAGTCAATCTGAGGTTATTTTCTTTTTACCCGGTAGACAATGTTTCAAACAGGCACCTCAACATCGGATCTGATTAGATCATACACATTTCTCTCGAGTCATTCTTACCAGGCGTGTCGGTCAAGTCCGTTCGTGATGCCTTTTTTTATGGACTTGAAAAGCTGGGTCTGTTTTCCCTGCAAGCTGCCACTACATGGCAACCTGTTTTAAAGACACACAGTCAGCGAGAAAGTGCGCTAGCCAGCCAGCGGAAAAGCGCCTGGCTGCAGCACAGTGCGCCGCCGACTGCCCAGATTAATAACGATATTAGCGGTGTCAGGTAGGCTACGATTCCATCATATTAACCCGCGTCCTCTTTGATTAAGCGGCTTCTTTATTTCACGGCTAATTATTCGCCAGAATCGCCACGCCAGCTTTGGTTGAATGACCGGTATTCAGATTGGTGCATGCGGTCAGATAAGACGCCTTGGAAATAAATATGCATTTGATGTAACGTTTATAGCGTTACGTGAAATAATCAGAGACCTTAAACAGAGCAGAGGACTGTTCGTTTACCTCGACTTTAATAGGATAATTATTACAGTGTAAATCCAAATTATTTGATTAAGAGCCTATAAGCGATCCCCTTTTTGGTCGCCGTTTAATTGAAATGTGCATTCGTATTAGATGCGTATAGGCCTATTCAAATGATGTTGCCGTTCTATTCCACGTAGACTAGAATGTGACACGTTTGAGTTTCTCATCCTTATCTTGCTGCAATGTGGTGTGTTGTTGAGGTAGAATAACGGACAATATCAGTATGGAGACTGTCTGCGATCGAGTGCCCCCCTGCCTGCTCTCCTCCAATGCAGTGTTGCTGTTGCATAGAGACCGAAAACAGTGCATTTCAAGGTTGATGCACTGAATGACAACGCGGCTATTTTAAGCCTTTTCAGATGGCGTTACTTGTTGAATAAGGGTGTAGCTATTTCTGTGTTTTTCGCAGAGTTCTCCAGAAAGCACTACACTAGGCTACACACAGACATGGGGATGGGCCGCTGCTGCCAGAGAAGACTCACATTAGGCTACCTACCTCACGATGATGATGACAGACACCAACTCTGAAGTGTGCAGAGCTCCTTGATCAGATGGATTTTTAGAGCTGGACAAAATCTGGCTGTATACGATCATGCCTTTTGCGTCCCCATAGATTTCACATTCTAAGCATCACGACCAGAACAGTTACAACAACTTAGCCCTCATCAGTGCATCATCTGAATGGAAATATGGACACATTCAGAGGAGGAATCTTGACTCAACATGTCCAGGAGCTATGAGGTATGTTGAACATGATGCAGCCCATAGGCCTAAAAAAGAATATCAGCAATATTTTATTATTATTCATATTATTTTGCATGTTTTTAGCGGGGAGGGTTCCTATCTGGAGGAAACCCCAGGGGGAGAACATGCCTTTTGATTAACCCACCTGGGCCGTAGGCACTGAGGACATGGGGATGGGGACACACGCACACCCTAAGCGCCCACAGCGTCCCAGGCAGGAATCGAACCCGGGACCTTCTTGCTGTGAGGCGGCAGCGCTACCACTGCGCCACAGTGCTGCTACCCAGCAGTTTATTTGCATGGCCATTACAATTTCGGGATATATTCACATAGGCACACATTATGTTTCTGATGAGTTTGACTTGTAAATGGAATATAAGTTATTGTTGATTTCCCCCCCCCGTCTGTGACCCTGTGTGCAAAGACTACACTGATAATGCATCATATAGTTCACTTATTTATTTATGTCCAATTTGATGTAAAAAAATAATAATAAAAAAGTTGCACATGGCAGCTTTAACTGACCTCTCTCTCTCTCTCTCTGCTTTGCCCGTCAGCCTGGTCACTCAGTAGGGATGCTGGCCGCCGTGGAACATGGTCCCATCCTCTGCAGCGACTCCAACATCCTCTGCCTCTCCTGGAAAGGCCGCGTTCCCAAGAGCGAGAAGGACAAGCCGGTGTGCCGGAGGCGCTACTACGAGGAGGGCTGGCTCGCCACCGGGAACGGGAGAGGAGTTGTCGGGGTGACGTTTACATCGAGTCACTGCAGGAGGGACAGAAACACCCCGCAGAGAATCAATTTTAACCTGCGAGGACACAACAGCGAGGTGAATGATGAGATAAGAAAAGACGAGATCAGATCAGATCAGATCAGATCAGATGAGGTTTTAATGACCGCCATGTGGAAATCGGATTGTTGCAGCAACCAATAGCAATAGGATACAGCAAGAAGAAAGAATATAAACAAGAAATAGCGGTACTTAAATGTAATGCAACCAACAATTACAAAATCATAATGTATTCCATACAAATACATAAATGAAACATATGGGGGGCGGGAATTACAGCAGAACATTGCTCTAGAACAAAATAAATCAATGAATAAATCACTTAACAAAATATACCAATACCATCAATACCTGTTGTATGCAATATAGTATAATCAATGAGAAAATGAGAAAGTGCACTGCATTAGAAATAACAGGTCTACAGAAGGCCGTACATAAGTACAGAAAGTGTCTCACAGCATGCAGATGTGCATTTAAAAAAAAATTCAGCTATCAAATATATTGACTTTTCATATTTAGATTAACCTTGCAACTAAGGCAGCTTGATTCGTGCGAGATCATGAGATCAGATCACACAACCATGAGATCAGATCACACAACCATTTGGCAGTGTCAGGTTATATTTAGATAACATTTACAGAATGTGCATCATTTTGTATGTGCATTTCCAGCTGTTTACCTTATCCAAACTCCATATGACGGTACCATCTTACACGTAAATGAGCAAAACTATGTATATATTTATGTGTCTCTTTTTCCATTTACTCGGACACCGTTGGCCTGACAGCATTCGTATTTGGCAGAGGTACCAGCAGAGGTCCCGAGCAGATGGTGACAGGGCTGGATTAGTTAATTAGGGCTGACTAAATGGCAAAAAAAAAAAAAGCTAATTAGTGAGCAAAATGAGGGAACACAGGTTCAGCACCATGGAGAGCTCCATTCGTTAGCTGATGATGGAGCACACCCGAGCAGAAAGCCCTCTGGAGAGAGAGAGAGAGGAGAGGCTGCATGCCAACTCTGTGAGCGAGGCCTGACTAAATGGCCAATTAGTAAGTCCAATAGATATCAGAACTAGTAGGTACAGAAAAAGTGTCAAGTGTCAAGGTTACATGCACTTTCCTGGCTGTTCTCATGATCATTGTCAGAACATATGGATCATAACTCTTTTTTTCTGATTCCCCCCCCATTTTCTCCCCAATTGTACTTGGCCAATTTCCCCCCTGGTGCCCCGGTCGCTGCTCCACCCTCTGCCGATCTGGGGAGAGCCGTAGACTAGCACCATGCTTCCTCCGACACATGTTGGTAGCTTCCTAAGCTATGCTTTCAAAAGCCGCTTTCACACCGGCCTTGAAAGCCGCAAAATGCACGGAAAATAGTATCCGCGCCTCCGATGTGAAAGTTGTGAACGCGGGTTGGTGGGTAATTGTTGTACGCCTTTCGTTCCGCCACTGGACCTATAGTGACAGCGCCGGGTTACCAGGCAACCCGCCTCCACTTGAAAGCGTAGGAGCGCCAAGCCGGAACGGTGCGACTGGTCAGCTCATTCATAAAAGAAATTACAGGGGAAATCACCTCATGCAACAATAAGAAAGGCATGAGTGAAAGTAAAAAAAGTAGCCTATACAATCATGACTGCAGGGCGCCAGGAGGAATGCTCCATGAGTAAGTAGGTTAGGCTTTATGCTCAAACGATGTTGACTTGGTAGGTAAAATTAACGGATATAATAATAAGCTTCAGAGGACTATAGCTGTCTGTGGCGAGTTGGTCTGAGGATATTCCCTCTGGAAACCTGCTCCAGAACTGCAATCTGTCTAGCTAGCCAGTTGTGCATTCCCTTACAAAAACTACTAACGTTATACTAGTCATGTGCATTTATAGCCTATACTATTCCCCCGACGAACGTTATGCAGACTGCAGCTGTTTGATATGCGGGCGTTGTCTTTCAGAATGGACGCTAATTAGGCTACTTCATGGGAATAATTTGCTTTACAAAAAACTGGAACCAAAAGATAAGAATTAGCCTTGTACCTAATAGGCTACATGATGGTGCATCTGTGATCCATAAAGTCGATCAGATTTATTGAAAGCCTTGTTACCATGCTGCATGTGGAAAACACTTTCGTGTTTTATCAATAATCACTTTGATCCTTAATGACCGCAGCTGCACGTCGTTGGCTGGCATACATCGGCGATGTTTGGTTGTTGAATGAATTCGTTCAGCATACAGTAGCCTAGGCTACACTAACCTATCAAAATATTCATTTGGGCAAGGAGGAGCTGGGTGGAAATGCCTCCGCTCGCCTTTCAATCCGGGAGGGGTGGCTGTCACCTGAAAGCACACCCCAGGACGCGAATGTGGCGATGCTGCTTGGCTGTGTGTGAAAGCAATTTCTGTGATGAGGCTGCTGGCTTTGCGGGCCTTCTGAACTGCAATTTTGCGTGATCTGTGTGTGTGCAAGCGGCTAAAGTAGCTTCCCAAACGCTGGTTGAGAGTGTGTTTGTGGAGTGTAATAACAGTGTAATATGTATGCAGTATGTCGAGAGTGTGTTTGTGGAGTGTAATAACAGTGTAATATGTATGCAGTATGTCGAGAGTGTGTTTGTGGAGTGTAATAACAGTGATTTGGGCTTTTTGCAGGTTGTGTTGGTGCGTTGGAATGAACCCTTTCAGAAACTGGCCACATGTGATATGGAAGGAGGCATTTTTGTATGGATTCAGTATGAAGGAAGGTGGTCTGTGGAGCTGGTGAATGACAGAGGAGCACAGGTACACCTTTTCCCTGCTATTAAATACAGTAAATACTGACGAAACAACAAGACATTTAAGATGAATAGCAGTGACTTGATAGTCCTGAAAAACATGCCTCAAAATTCAGAAACACTTTTACCTGCCAAGTACAGTCAATGTAGAGCAGTGGTTCCTAACCTTTGTCAAATGTTTTTCTTTCTTTCTTTTACACACCACAAACTACGATTTGGGCCACATGTGAAAAATGTGAATGAGTTCTGAGTTTAAATAAAGTCAGAATTCTGAAAATAAAGTTAGAATTCTGAGTTCAATGTCAGAATTCGGTAAAGTCAGAATTCTGAGTTCAATGTCAGAATTTTGGGAAAAAGTTAGAATTCTGAAATTGATATCAGAATTCTAAGAAAAAAGTGAGCATTCCTGATTTTAATGTCAGAATTCTGAGAAAAAATCAGAAGACTTCTGAGATTAGAGTCCGAATTCTGAGTTTAATGTCAGAATTTTGAGGAAAAAAGTCAGAATTCTCAGATTAAAGTCAGCATTCTCAAAGTAACGTCAGAATTCCGAAGGGGAAAAGTCAGCATACATGTGGCATCATTGATTATGTCACTGATGATATTACCGATGTACCGAAATTTGAATGTCTGGGGGGCCCCTAGATTTTAGTGACGTCAAAGTGGGGTCACAAGCCAAAAAAGGTGTAGAGATATATTGTTAACTCACAGTAAAGACAACTGAACCGCACACGTTGATGACAGTGCGTCTTTCTTCTCCACCAGGTGAGTGACTTTACCTGGTCCCATGATGGCACGCAGGCCCTCATCGCGTACAGAGATGGCTTTGTGTTAGTCGGGTCCGTCAGCGGACAAAGACACTGGTCCTCCGAGATCAACCTGGAGAGTCAAATCACCTGCGGCATCTGGACGCCCGATGATCAGCAGGTACAAGTCTTCTTCTTCAACGTACATACATGAGTCTTTTAAACGCACATTAAATTCATTTAATGTTGTTTTCAGTATTATTATTATTTAAAAAAAAGAATAATGAGAAGATTAGAAAATGACACCCAGGTGGGGTGCAGGTTTAGGAGCGCAGATTGGATGTGTTTTTGGAGCCTGGAAACAAGTCTTCCTTGGCAAAAATAAATCCTTTGTGACGTCACTTTGGTAATAACATAAGCCTAGAGCCTCTTATGCAGGTCGACCGCTTCTAACCCCCCCCCCCCCCCCCCCTCTCCATATGCATAGGCTACTCCTGATTGGTCTATTCCAGGGGTGGGCAACTGGCAGGATGCGGCCCCCCGACCCCACTCAGTGTGACCGCTGGGTCAATTTCCAAGAAATAAATAAATAATATATATATATATATTTTTTTTTTACAAGGCGGATGTTGGTTAGGGTAGGTTAGACCAGTGGTTCCCAACCACCGGGCCGCGGACTGGTACCGGGCCGCAACGCATTTGGTACCGGGCTGCGAGCCCGGTCCAATTATTATTATTACTAAAAAAAAAATTAATTAAAATTGACAACCGGTCCACAACTTTTTTCCCCATCTATCTACGGTCCGTGGCACAAAAAAGGTTTGGAACCCCTGGGTTAGACCACCAAAATCTGTGTTTTTATTTTACTGTTCAACAGTTAGCATTTGAGCTAACGCTATTGTAACAAACTATATCCAGGATGCACATTGCACATGCAACATTACTAATCTGATTAATAGGACATATTTGGGTGATGTACCCCATCAAATTGCTGTAGCGGGCTGTTTTAAAGCGAGAGCAAAGTTTCTGGTGTCATCTGAATGGAAGAAGTACTAAATTTGAATATGAAAAATATAAATGTTGGTATAATAAAGTTTGATGACCATTCCTTTTCATCAAGTTAGTAGCTATAATTTGCGAGTGATGGTGTTACAGTCGGCTACTGGTGGAAGTGCACGGTCACAATCTGGCCCTCTGGTAGCGGAGACATTTTTTGTGTGGCTCCTCTCTGTCGTCAAAGTTGCCCATCCCTGATCTACCCTCTCATGCTACAAAAGGACACCTCGTGCTACAAACATGTCACGTATAGAAGCGGCTGCACTGCTTTAAAAACGACTTGTTAGGATGGACATTTTTTTTGCAGTCCCAAGTATTTGATGATGCATAGCATATTCATGGTGTTGTTGTCTATTATGGCTTTAACGTGCAACGCCCCCTTCAGGTGTTGTTTGGCACGGCGGATGGGCAGGTGATCGTGATGGACTGCCATGGACGGATGCTAGCCCACGTTCTGCTGCACGAGTCCGATGGGATCGTGAGCATGTCCTGGAACTGCCCCAATTTCCTGGTGGAGGACAGTACAGAGAGCGACACCGACTCCGACGACAATGTCCTGCCTTTAGGTACACGCCCTCTCCCCCCCTGTGCACCGCGGGTAGAACTTGCTTGTTGCCTTTGTTCAATGTGTCGACTGGGGGACGCTAACAGGGGGTTTGCTTTATTTCTTGCAAGTGAGGAGAGTCAAGCCTTTGTTGACTGTCGGCTTCTTGTCAGGAGATATCAGCTTAATGAACAACTATGATGACCTCTCCCCCACTATCATTCGCTCAGGACTGAAAGGTAGGAAGTCAGCTCTCGGAGGTACGACTATGACGAAGTGTGAAATGGCATTTGTCATAAACTAGTAGGTGCCGTAGAAGTGCATGATGATGATCTCAATCTCTGTGACCTGCTCATCATGAAGGGTTATCTCCGGGTGCATTTCTGATTGCCGTCGACCTCGTAAAAATAGACGACATTGTAAAGACGAAAAGATTTTAGGATAAATATGAAGAAGCAATTGAAAAGCATTATTGAATGATCGCATACGGATATTTTGACTGAGTTTACCTGGAGATTTATGACCATACGTGCGGTTTCTCCCGCTCCTTCTCCTTCTCCAGATGTTGAGGTCCAGTGGTGCTCCCAGGGAGACCTGCTGGCTGTGGCCGGCATGGAGAGACACGGGCTCCCTGCCGAGCCTGCCTGCGCTTCCATCATGAGGAACGCCCTGGTGAAGTTCTATAATGTCCAAGGGGAACACATCTACACTTTAGAGACGCCCGCACAGGTTAGTCCTCCTAGGCAACCTAATAGCCTAGGAGGAGAATATAGTATAGCCATAGTCGAGAATAGCAGTGTAACCCTGCCAGTGTTAGGGGTTAAAGCAGTGATACTCAACGTGCGGCCCGCGGGCCACATGCGGTGGAATTGCAAAAAACAGTGCACCTGAACGCAACATGCAAGATACCTGCTGAATAAGTGTCCAAATGTTCATGTAATTCTGGCCAATACACTTTTATAACATTTCAGTCTGGAATATGGAATATCTTTCAATAATCTATGATTTAGCTGCTAAATTGTCAAATACTGCCGTCTGCTCGCTACCCAGGCACTTATGTATGTACTTAACCTAACTAACTATCCGGTGTGCACAACATTGTCAGACTGTCCGGCTGACACCCCAAAAACCTACAATCCGCTACAGAAAAATGTATATTGATTGTTTATTAACTGGCCCCTGGCCTCCTATCATTTCACGAAAGTGCCCCCCGGGCAAAGCAAGTAGAGTATCCCTGGGTTAAAGGATGGCTTTAACCCGATTATTAACCCACTTTGGATCATTATAATGTCGTTAATAGAAGCAGATGGGCCGTGTTTACCTTCGCTATATGTTTTAGACGCAGAAAGCTTCCATTTCCTCCTCTGGCAAAACGCTCCGCTGTGACGCGTTTTTTCTTTTCTTTCCAATTTTCCAATTTAACAATATACAAACAAAACAAACGAACAAGCGCAGAGACAGGAAAGGAAAGAAAATACATACATATAATAATCGACAATTAAAATATGCTGCTACCATCCATATAGTGCAGTCCAAACTTTTTTGAATGGGGGCCAGATTAGATAATACCGGGGGCCAGCTGCTTCTAATAAATAAACAAATCACATACAATACAATTGTACTCTAAGGATTTTGTTTACTGTCTGAAAACATTAGTTCCACTTGGTGCTTGTGTACAAACTGTATGAAAGTGCTGTCATCGTTAGGTGAATGGAAAAAATGCTTATTGAACTTGTTTCATTAACCAATACTTTGTGGAGGTCCACATAATAATATATTTTGTGAGCAGGGGCGGACTGGGATCATAATTCAGGCCTGGCATTAGATACCAAGCAGGCCAGGCCGATATGGGCTGACGCGCGTGCCGGCGTGCTGTTTGAAGCCCAATTTGGGTCGTTTGAAGCAAGATTTAGTGAATATAATGCTAACGCGATGATACATGTTACCTATTTGTTCACTAATAGAAACATCAACATTGCCTAGATAACTGCAAGTATAATATGAAGAAGTAAAACCAAAAACATGCCTCTGTACAAACGCTTCACAGCAAACTTTATTTAAGGAAGAGTGATCAGATCGTGCATACTGCGTTATTCTCCACAGGCTTAAGAACTACACATCATAATAACAATAATAATAAACATTTTCATATTCTCAGTTTCATTAAACATCTTCCTGTTTAAGCAAGCCCCTAACATTAAACACATGGTAGTGTGTTCTGCTCAAGCCCCAACCTTTGTTTCTGAAAAATTAGGCCAACACTGGTTTTAGTCTCTAATGCAAAACTCAAGGCTCCAACACAAGAGTCCAGAAATGAATGAGTGACATCACGGTGGCTCTGTCCATATTTTCATGGTTCTGAGCTTCTGAGTCCAATTTTACAATGAGATGCACCCACTTTAACCCTGGGGTGTAATTATTACTTCAGACTAACTAATAAAGTAGTAAAACCACTAGTAAACCAGTAGGCGGCGCCTGGCCTGCTGTTCAGTGAGTGGCCTGACACACACACACCGGGCATCGCCCGACGTGCCCGATTATGCAGACCGTGCCCGTTTGTGGGGCAAGACGAGGCCCACTTAAAATCGTTCTGTCGGCCACAATTGGCCCCCGGGCCAGACTTTGGACATGCCTGATATAGTGCTTGTAAGAGACGTTGCGCATGGCGTCCCACTCGGGGTCCCAGAGGAACCAACCGGGAAAGTCACCGCCAACCTCGTCGAGGTCGGCCAGAAACGGCTCCCACATAGATAGAAACTTATGAAGTGAGTTGGCTCTCAGGGATCTGAGCCTCTCCATCCTTATCGCTGTGACGCGTTTTACGTCACAATGCGTCACAACGGAACGGCGGAATCTCTGCTCGAGACACGGAATCTGCTCCGAGGGCGGCTGTTATCGTTTATTTAAATGTTTTAAGTATGCGCACATCCACGGAGAATCACATGGAGAGCCTTAATGACTTGCAGCTGGCGGGGGCGGAGTTTCTGCAGGCAGACAAAGGCTCCATGTGGAAAACATAGAGAAGGTAAACACAGCCCATGTGCCAGATTATAATGATGCAAAGTGGGTTGATAATCGGTAAAGCCGTCCTGTAAGGTCGCACTAGGGCCACCCCATGCTTAAAATGCACTAGGTTGTTAAGTATTTATGGACTATTTATATATATAGATAGATAGATAGATAGATAGATAGATAGATAATATATATACACTGTATATACAGTATATATATACAGTATATATATACAGTATATATAATAATAATAATAATAATAATAATTATTATTATTATTATTATTATTATTATTACTATAATTATTATTATTTATGTATTTATGTATTTATTTATGTATGTATTTATTTATGTATTTATTTATTTATTCATTCATTTATTTTGATTTTTTTTAAATCATTGGCTGTTTTTCAGAGACCCATCACCACCATCTGTTGGGGTCACAGAGACTCTCGCCTCTTCCTGGCCTGTGGACCGGCACTGTATGTGGTGCGCGTGGAGCACAGGGTGGCCAGCCTGCAGCTGCTGTGCCAACAGGGCATTGCCAGCGCCCTGCGAGAGGAGAGAGACGTGGGCAAACTGAACATGCCCTCCCTGCTCTGTTCTTATGTGACCACCGCTTTCATACCCACCATCAAGGTGCGTTCAGCTCTACTCAACAATATGCAGCGTGACTGATTAGCGTTGTTACACGGCTATCATGCAAATACTGTGAAATGTTTCAAGTTGAATGATCGCCAACCTTAAAGGATATTTTTCTTTCGGTATAACTAAGTCATGTGAACAGATTTTTTTAAATATTGGTCCAGTATTGGCCAAGATCACTTCAGTTGGCAGCCGCTTTTCCCCCATGCCCCTACTGCACTAAACAAGCTTGTTTTTAATACTGACAGGATTATTCTATCATGACATTAATATAGTGCAGGGATGGGCAACTTTGATGATAGAGAGGGCCACACAAAAAATGTCCTCGCTACCAGAGGGCCAGATTGTGACTGTGCACTCCCACCAGTAGCCTACTGTAACACCATCACTCCCAATTATAGCTACTAATTTGATGAAAAGGACTGGTAATCAAAGTTTATTATACCAACATTTATATTTTTCATATTCAAATTTAGTCATTCTTCCATTCAGATGACACCAGAAACTTTGCTCTAGCTTTAAAACAGCCCGCTACAGCAATTTGATGGTACATCACCCAAATATGTGGTATTAATCAGATTAGTAATGTTGCATGTGCAATGTGCATCCTGGATATAGTTTGTTACAATAGCGTTAGCTCAAATGCTAACGTTAAACAGTATGTGGATGGACAATGCTAACGTCATTAGCGCCATGTTCTGGGTTGTACAGTAAAATAAAAACACAGATTTTGGTGGTCTAACCTAATCTAACCAAAAACGTCCGCCTTGATAAAAAAAAAAAAAATTACCCAGGGGCCACACTGAGTGAGGTCGGGGGCCGCCAGTTGCCCACCCCTGATATAGAGAGATACAATTTCCGAGGGGAGCTCTTCGGGCCGCAAGGCACTCTGGGTATTGAGGTCACGTTGGTAGAGATTGAAGCTCAGCTGTGGTTGGGGCGGAAAGCTGGGAGTGGGAGCTGCCATGTTTGTTTGGGGTAACAGATAGCGGAGCTGCATGATTTTGTAAGTTATGGCTGAATATTGATCTGATTTCGAGAATATGGACGAGGCCTTTGAATTCGAAGGCCGCCCGTATTTATTTGAGCCAGACTAACGTTATACGGATTACAAACTGAGGAGCGGGGGCAACGGTAGCTTCTCTCTCTACCTTTGTTTTTTTTGTTTTTTCCCCCCAGATTCTTTTATCCCCCATTAGTGCTAATTTATATTTATCCTGGTTGCTGCTCCACCCTCTGCCGATCTGGGGAGAGCCGAAAACTGGCTCCATGCTTCCTCCGAGACATGGGCAGTTAGCCAGCCGCTTCTTTTCACCTGACAGGGGAAGCTTCACCGGTAGGACATAGCACCACATCAGCAACCAGGATATTGCATGTTTTGGTGAAGGAGTTCCTATAAGAAGGAAACCCCCAGGGGGCACGGGGAGAACATGCAAACTCCACACAGAAGGGCCCTTTTGACGACCCCACCCGGGCGGCGGGCACTCGAGGACATGCGGACGGGCACGCATTACTTCAGCATTCACAGCGTCCCAGGTGGGAATCGAATCCAGGACCTTCGAGCTGTGAGGCGACAGCGCATACCACTGCACCACCGTACTCCCCTCTCTCTCTACCTTTGTGACGGACAGCAGACAGAGGGTGAACACGCAAATACACACAAATACAGGCGTTCATTTTCTCTCTCTTTTACAATAACAATCTGAGCCTGTGTCCATTGCAAAAAAAACAAGCTTTTTTTAGTGGACGTACGTGCAGGCTGCACGAGGCAGGAGGGGCATGTGGGAAAAGCGACTGAAGCGATCTCGGCCAATCCCGCTTCAATTTCAAAAAATTCTGCTCACATGACTTATAGTTATACATAAACAAATACGAAAATAGGGTTGAAAAATATCGAAATTCTTTTTTAATGTATTTACCCCTCTTTGTTCTAGCCTCCAATTCCCGACCCCAACAACATCCGCGACTTTGTCAGCTATCCCACAGCTGGGAACGAGAGGCTCCACTGCACCATGAAGCGAGCCGAGGACAACCCCGAGGCGGGCGGACCCTGCTACACTCTGTACCTGGAACACCTGGGCGGCCTGGTGCCCCTCCTCAAAGGACGGCGCATCAGCAAGCTGCGGCCCGAGTTCCTCATCATGGATCCAAAAACAGACGGCAAAGCAGGTGGGCTTTAGACTTCAGAGCATGCGGATAGTGAGCATTTGAATAGAAAGAGTGGGGGCTGCTGCAGTGAGGAGAACACAAGTTAACATTATCCTAGTCTCGGTTTCCAGACGTTTGGTGGGCGGCGCCAACAGCGCCACCTAACCACCAAACGTCTGGGGATTTACTGTTCCAAATCTGGTTCATTGAGCCCGGCGAGAACGGCCGGCAGCAGACACGCCTACATTTATTATTAGAATTTAATTTGGTAGCGGCAATGCAATGTTTCATAGTTCCAATATAGAGCGAGACACTGATGTGCTGCAAAGAGAGTTTGTACCTGTTGTTTATTTTACAATAATTTTTCCTACCCGGAAGTGGCCCGCTTGCTACTGTGAGCTGTGAAGTCATCAGACAGCAGGCTCTGTAACGTTAGCCTCGGGAGTCGGGCTTATCGCTGGGGGAAAGACCTCTAGCCGCCGGGGCCGGATGAAACACGTCCTATTAACAGGTTATGTTTGTTTCTAAGTGATTAATATGTTTCTCCGCAAACGCGACAGCACCGGTTCTGCATGAGCGTCACTGCCCCCAGAAAGCAGGCCCGCCCACAACGCTCATGATTGGTTCTCCGATGCAAGGCTTCCAACAGCACCACCTAACGTTATGAAAAGATTTAAATAGTAATATTCTCAGTCTTACAGTAGTGAAACGGATTAAGACTGAGAGCTGAGTCTAGGTTAACATTATCCAACAGCAATTGCAAGTGCAAACCTAGGGAATATTTACCTTTTCAGTTTACAGTTTGGACGTGTATATGTAAACTAAATTAATATTTTGTGCTTGATGCGTATGCATGTTTTTGTCTGATGACTGACTTGACAATAGAGGTCAGAGCATGTTGCCCTGTAGGTCCGCCCCCTCTAATCTATATTCATGAGAATACCAGTAGACTAAAGAGACCCACAATGCATTAGACCAGTGGTTCTCAATTTCTTTCACATGAGGGACCCCTAAACTGACAAAGATTAGACCACGGACCCCCATTTGATAGGATTTTGTCCCACGGTCCCCCATATGATAATAAGATTGATGCTTTTAGATGTTTTATTATAGAAAGTGTATAAAACACATGACTAAAATATGAATTGTGTTACTTATGAATGGAATTATAGCGAAAATAAATTACCCCCCTTTTGGCTGGGGACCTCCTGGAACCCCCTCAAGGACCCCTGGGGCTCCCTGGACGCCACTTTGAGAACCACTGTACTAGCCTGTCATCGTCAGACCAATGTGCATTGCATTGCATTTGAAAATGCGAATAGTTCTGAAATCTCTCCATTCAATTTCCATTTCCAGGGGGCGTTGCCAACGGGCGCATTCCAAAACGCCTCAACCAATCAGAGCAACGAAACGTGTGACACACAGCATAGAGTGACTGAAACACATGTAAACAGACTCGCGTTACGGATCAGCTGTTTTGCCACCCGCATGATATCAGCTGTTATGGCGAGCTGAGGCATTATGTTTGTAGCCTGTTGAGTAGGGACACCTAGTGGTGCTTTGACAGAAGTGTTTTGACCTGGATGTTGAATGTGGGTATCAGAACGTGAGATCCCCCCCCCCCCCCCCCCCCTACTATGGGTCTGGGTTGACCATGCCCCGAACTCAATTGATTGGTCACCGCAACAGCTTCTTCCTGAAAATGTGCAGGAAGTAAAAAAGATGTGGTTAAGGTTAGGGGTATATGGGGCGTCCCAGTGGCTCACCTGGCTAGTATGCGTACCACAAAGCCTACTCCTTCACGTGGCCGACCCAGGTTCAACTCCGACCCGTGCTCCTTTGCCAAAAAAAAACATTACGGTTAGGGTTTTCTTATTTAACCACAACCATACCCAAACCCTAACCCTAACCAAATTGTGGTACTTGCCTAACCCTGTTTGAAAATAAGAAAGTTGCTTGTTAAAGTTATGTGTGGTTTGACACACCCAGTCCTCAGATTGGAAAACAAGCGCGTTAGCCATTAAAGCGGAAATTATGCTCGAGCGAAATCGGCGGCGCCGGCTGCGCCGAGGGGGTCGCCGCAGCTGGGCGTCCTATCGCCGCAGCTCGGCGTAGGGGGCGTGCAGCTCCTCGAAAATGTCACCCTGCGCCGTCTAGCGCCGACAACTCATTGTTGTGAGGAATGAGGAAATGCCATTTCCTCATTTAACGTGCTTGTCCCTCATCTAGCAAAGCCTTCTGCAGGCTCACCGGAATGAGTTTTGAAATGGAGGGACAATCAAATGTTCCCCCACCGACATGATTGCAAGTTCTTGGTAAACGACACGATAACGTTTTGGATGACTTACGTTTGAGTATGCACAGTCTCGCTGTCGCCGCTCGTCGGCGGCAAGGCTCCAACTCGTGGCTGCGCAAAACCATGCCGGGCGCTTTAGTCACAAGCCCGAGCACAACCTGAGCTGAACATCTTCCCCCATAATCTTAACCAAAATTGTTTTACTTGCCGCACATTTTCAGGAAGAAGCAGTTGCGGCGACCAATCAAATGAGTTCGGGGCGTGGTCATCCCGGGCCCATAGTAGGAAAAAATATCTCGCCATCAGAACAGCGTTCAGTTGCAACGGTCTGCTAGCAGCGGTTTGCTATACAGAAATAGCAGACGAGAATGCTGTGTGATTGACCAATCAGATGAATGTTTAACAAAGCCGTGGAATAAAGGGGCTGTGATTGGGCCGGCCATTTTCAGGCCGGGTGGAAATGTATCTGAACGTGAGGGCGGCCAGACGCACAGCTGCACGAGCAAATGAAAAATGCGCTTGCAGATTCGTCAGGTTCCCAGGCTATGCGCATACAGTGTGCCACTGCAAAAACTGACCTCCACTAAGATGCCCATGTCCATCATACCGCCCCCATCTGGCAGCGTCAGGTTAAGTCCATCATTCGCCTTGAGTAAAAACCATTCACCACAGACTCTGATGACCGCTGCTCTCTGATGGAATATGGTGTTTTTTGTAATAATGTTCTTTACAAAGAACATGAGCCAGGTATGTGTGAGGGGACGTCACGCGACGTCGTTGTTTTGCCTTTTTTCAGAGGAGGTGTGTGTGAATCCCATGATCTCCTACACTGACAGCTGTAACTGCTCAGACTCCAGTGACATTGAGCTGAGTGACGAGTGGGTTGGAAAGAAGTCCCCAAAGGTCTCCCGAGGAAACCGATCGCCCAAACTCTCCAGGTCAGAAACACTGACAATCATAGAGTTTCTACACAATATACACATCTGAGTCAAACTCTCCAGGTCAGAAACACTGACAATCATAGAGTTTCTACACAATATACACATCTGACCCAAACTCTCCAGGTCAGAAACACTGACAATCATAGAGTTTCTACACAATATACACATCTGACCCAAACTCTCCAGGTCAGAAACACTGACAATCATAGAGTTTCTACACAATATACACATCTGAGTCAAATAGGGAGGTACGGTGGTGCAGTGGTAAGCACTATCGTCTCACAGCTCGAAGGTCGTGGGTTCGATTCCCACCTGGGGACGAGGTGAACGCTGAAGGCATGCGTGCCCGTCCGCATGTCCTCGAGTGTCCACCGCCCGGCTGGGGTCGGCAAAAGGGCCTTTCTGTGTGGAGTTTGCATGTTCTCCCCGTGCCTCCCGGGGGTTTCCTTCATATAGGAACCCCCTTCACAAAAACATGCAATATCCTGGTTGCTAATGTGGTTCCTCCTCTGGTTGTTAAGGGTGCCTGTTCAGAGGGAGGGGAACTGGTTGGAATAGCGTGAACCTCCCACGTGCTATGTCCTACCGGTGAAGCTTCCTCTGTCAGGTGAAAAGAAGCGGCTGGCTAACTGCCCATGTCTCGGAGGAAGCATGGAGCCAGTCTCGGCTCTCCCCAGATCGGCAGAGGGTGGAGCAGCAACCAGGATTGAGAAATCAAATGAGCACTAATGGGGCATAAAATTGAAAAAAAAAAAGATCTGAGTCAAATAGTATTTGCAAATAGTGTCATTCTTAGCATTTGTTTTATCCTGTTGTTTGACTGAAAGTAAATATTTTAGAATATAGCATACAATACGGTTATTATCACCCATCACCAAGCTAAAATGTGATTTGAGAATGTCAAAGTAAAAATGAAAATATAACTGAAGATTTATTTCGATTGTTTTAAAGAATGAACATGGAATCTAGAAAATCTCCCAAACTCTCACGGGCCAATCAGGAAGGCCCACGGTCTCCCCGGTTACCGACGAAGAAACCTCCACTTCGCTCCCCCAGTCTGACACGTCGAGAGTTTTCTATGGATGGAATCACAGAGGTATCATAATAGTACAATATGCTTCAAAGCCTGCCTCTAACTGCATCTGTATTAACGCTGTGCTGCAGATGTTACTCGTTTAGTTCCGCAGGCAGCACTGCTGCGGTACTGTTGCGGTGGCTGCAGCATGTAAAAGTGGGGGCGTTTGTTATTTAAATGTGTTCTTCTTAAAGTCGACGTGAACCGGAACGGAATGCACTAGCGCGAGCGTCGTACACTGAAAACAAATTGAGAGGCGGACCATATACGTGTCGATGATTTGATTTGATAATTCTGAGGACTGGCTTTGGCATTGGCCAATCCTGGCGTGTTCCACCCCCAAATCGAGTGGAATTCAGCCTGTTGTCGTGCTACGCGAGTGGGATCCGCAGAGTACCAGGGAGCCAGCTGCTTCGTGCGGAGCGAGCGGACAATCCGATGCATAGGTGCTGCCTGCCCGCCTGGAATCTCCGAGGGGCGACCCCTGACTACCACACTCTCATGCGCGCGCCATTCACGCTATTTCTGTAAATACGATATTCCTGGAATGCGCGTTTTAACGAGCCAGTTACATTTGCATTCTTAGAGATGATAGTTTTTGTTTTTTGTTCATGTTTCATGCAATTGGCCAAGTTAGTAGTCAGTTTATGGGATAGGAATTCTGCCAGATGACAGGCACTAGGTGCCATTTTCTACTTCATTTGGAAGAGAAAATTATCCTGAAATGAAGATTTGATTGACAGCTGCATGTTGTGATATGATTGGTTGAAATGGGGTAGAAATTTGATAGTACTAGGTGACGTCAGCAAACTGTAACTGATTGCTGTTATCAATGAAATCTTGAAAAATGAACTTTTGATGTGAAAAAGTGTGAAAAACTAAAGAAATTATATTTTTGTGATTTTTTTGCCATACATTATTAAATAGGTGCACTGCATACCCAGGTATTTGAACTAAAAGAAAAGAAGTCATTTTTGGGTTCGGCTCGACTTTAAAGGATGGCTTCACCGATAATCAACCCACTTTGTATCATATATAATCTCGGTATTATAAGCACATGGGCAGTGTTTACCTTCTCTCTCTGTTTACCTCATGGAGAAAAATCCTCCTGCAGAAAGTCCGCCCCCGCCAGGTGCAAGTCATTAAGGCTCGTTAAGGCTCTCCATGCCATTCTCTGTGGATGTGCGCACACTTAAAATAAATAAAAAGAAACAATAACAGCCGCCCTCGGAGCAGATTCTGCCTCTCCAGCAGAACGTTAATACATTAATAACACGCCAGACAATCAAAAGTGTTGTTGAGATAGGAAATGGGGATCTTTAACTGTGATTGTTTATGAACTTTTAGAAATAAAATATGCTTGGATAAGAGTCATTGATTGGTCTGTCATGAAACATAGGTGCAACTAAGGTATCTCCCAACATTTGATCAAATTGCCCTGGAAATGATCCAAAATGCCGCCGAAATATATTTCACAGGGGCAAAAATAGCCCTTGTTTAAAAAAGTTAATTTCCTACCCTGGTGTCTGCCAATCTTGTTTATGATTTCTTTGTTATTACCAGCGATATCACACCTCTTGATATCACACCAATTGCTCATTCTCATGATGTATTTCTATCACTCACTCATTTCTTTGGGTTCACAGCACAGTTACCTCGCTCAAGTCACATCCAACATTTGGGGAACAAAGTTCAAAATTGTGGGCCTTGCTTCTTTCCTGCCTGCCAATCTGGGTGCAGGTAAATGCCACAAAAGCCGCACACAAGACGTCACATGGAGCAGTTTGTGAGTTCTGACAGTCACTATAATAATATATCATTATTATAATATTCCTCTGTGCTTTCAGTCATCTATAAGACCAGTCTGCTTCACCTGCAACCGAGGCAGATGACAATCTACCTTCCAGAAGTGCGAAAGATTTCACTTGACTTCATGAGCCTTCCTGTTTTCAACCCCAATGTGTTCAGTGAGGATGAGGACGACTTGCCAGGTGTGGATGAACGAATGAATTGAAGTGAATGAATGCACAATTCAGTGTTTCCCCTACCATTCTACAGGCCTGGCGGCCCGCCAGGCCAGAAAAAAAAGAAAAAAAAAATATATATTTTTTCTGCTCTCCCCAAAATTTCAACAAACCTTTATGGCATATTATTACAATACAACAACACTGGTGTTGACAGTGTTGACACTAATAGAAGATGCCAAATCATTCAAAACAATAAGCATTTTGCTTTTAGGAGCATTGTGCCAGCGTGCGGCGCTGTTCCAAAACGCGTCGACGTGTGTCGTTGCCTGGGAGACGCACATCCCATAATACAACGGTTCGCATCGCATCCCATAATAGTATGATGATACTTGGGATGCCATTGCCAACATAGATGCGAACAGGTTAGCTAAAAGTTTAGCGTCGCCGGCGAGGGCCCCCCCACCGTTGCGGTCGAGGTACGTTTTCGAAATCCCTCCAGACCTGAAAATGTTTCTAGGGGGAAACACTGCACGTGTACTTGTTGTTACATCAGTACAGCAAATATTGATAAATGAGTGTGATTCTATTGAAATGTATTGTGCATTCTTGCATCCGTGCTCAAATCCTCTCACTAATCAGCTTTTTCCTCTTGTGTTTTCATAAAGTGATGGGTCGATCTGGAGTGGCGGGAGACAATCCTGCCTGTACAGTCAACATTCCCATTGCGCCCATCCACAGCCCAGCCCAGGCCATGTCCCCAACTCAGAGCATTGGCCTGGTTCAGTCTCTTCTGGCCAATCAGAATATTCAGCTCGATGTACTGACCAATCCCACCGCCACCGCCACCGCCGCAGCAGCGGCCGCGGCCTCCGTCCCAGTTGCCGATCACGGCCAGGATGCTGTGGCCGCGCCGTACCCGGTGCCAGCTAGATACTCTAATCCCGGACAGGTGATCTTCAGTGGGCTCGAGATGGGTCCTCTTCTCCCGGGCACTCTGCCTCCCCCACCTCCGCCCCACCATCTCCCCCCGCAGCCACACCCACAGCGCTCTCATGCGCAGCAATCTCACCAACAGCAGTCCAAACAGTCGCAGCAAATGCAGGCGGCGCAGCAGCAGCAGCAGCAGAAGATGCATCATCAACAGCAGCAGCAGCACCATCATCAATTACAACAATCACAACAACAACAACAACAACAGTTACAGCAGCAACATCAACAGCTACAGCAACTCCACCAGCAACTGCAGCAACAGCAACAGCAGGTCCAGCAACAACACCAACAAATGCAACAGAACGCGCAGCAGCAGCAGCAGCAGCAGCAGCAGAACCCGCAGCAGTTTCAGCATCAGCAGCAGATCCAGCAGCAGCAGCACCAGATGCAACTGCAACACGAGCAGATGCAGCAGCAGCAGCAGCAGATGCAGCAGCAGCAGCAGCAGATCCGCCAGCAGATCCTGGAGATGCGTCAGCAGCAGCAGCAGCTCCAGCAGCAGCATCAGCAGATCCAGCAGCAGCATCAGCAGATGCAGCGGCAACACCAGCAGATGCAGCAGCAGCTGAAGATGCAGATCACGCTGCCGCCTCCGCCCGCCGGCTACCCCGCCACCATCTCCCTGCAGCAGATCCACCTTCTGCCGCAGCTCCCGCCGCCGCCCACCGCCGAGCCCGAGAGGGGAGAGCACGGACACACCCTGAAGCCCAGTCTGCCTCGCTCTCTGCCTCCCTCCTTCATGGACATCGACGGATCGCTGGAGATTCAGATGAGGAAGGTGAACCCTCCGCCTCCGTACCCGGGCACCGTCGGGTCCGCGGCTGCGGCCGCGGCCTCCTCGGCTCCTCCTCCTCCTCAAACCCTGGTCACCAACTGTGACAGCCCCAGCGTCCTGGTGGCGGACGCCTGCCTGAAGAAGGACGAGTTCTTGCTCCACCCGCTCACTCTGCAGTACCCGACGCCTTTGGGATACGAGAGGATCACCACCTTCGACAGCAGCGGGAACGTGGAGGAGGTGTGTCGGCCGCGCAGGCGCCTGGTCCGCAACCAGAGTGCGTACGCCGCGCAAGGCATCGGCGGCTCGGCCACGCTCAAAGTCACCTCGTCGGAGAATAAAAAGATACAGCTTCCCTACAGCTCGGCGACGTTGAGCCGCCTCTCCGTCCCCCGATACTCGATACCCAGCGGGGACCCTCCTCCCTACCCCGACCCGGCCAATCAAGTGACTGTGACGCTGCCCCCTCCCCAGAGAATTGACAATAGCCTGATCCACGCCACCCTGAGACGGGACCGCAGAGAGGCGGGCCTCAAAGTGCCGCAGATCATCGAGAGCTCGAGAACCCTTCCCACCAAGGCGAAAATGAACAGTGCCCTGGCGCTCTCCTACCAGCAGAGGGTGCCCACTGCGTTGTACACGTGCACGCAGTGCAGCAGCAGCGGCGGCAGCGGCGCCAGTGTCAGCGTGAGCGGCGGCGGCACGAGCAGCAGCGGCATCGCGGGCGGCACGGTGGTGAGGCAGGACTTCCCCCCGGGGAAAGGCGCTCACCACAGCACCATCATCGTGCACTCGTCCAAGAGCAGCTCGCAGTCCTCGTACAGTCTGCTGAGCCCCGTCGTGGATAACGGCCGCGACAGAACGGTGTACGTGAACTCCGCCTTCACCGAGGACGAGACTTTGAGCCAGCACTGTCACCTCGAGAAGTCGGTGCGTCACCTGACTCTGGGCGACGTCAGTTTGACGGTTAAACGCCCCCCGCCGTACCAGTGGGACCCGTCCACCACCGAGGAGTTCTGGCTCTCTCCGGACCAGACGATGTTAGCAGCGGCGCCCCCCTCGGGACCGCACAAGCCGCCGCCGCCGCCGCTCATCTTCAGTCAAGCTCAGCACCTGGACATGACCCGGCTGCCCTTCGTTCTCACGACGAAGCCTCCCGCCAACGGGAGCGGCGGCACGCTCACCTTCCCGTCGGGCTACCAGATATCCCTCTCGCCTTTCCCTCCTCCGGCTGTGGGTCACGGCGGCGGACCCCCGCTCCAGGCCTTGCAGAACCCCCCGAACGAAGTGGTCACCGCGGCGGCCCCTTTTGCTCAGACCCCGGAGCCCGGCTTGGTCCTGCCGCCGGGCTACCCGCCCGGCCTGGCGAGCTTGGCTTGCTGCCCTCTCCCTCCGATGTACCCCGGGGCCAGCTCGTGCGCCGGACTCCAGCTGCACCCTGTCAATCTGCACCCCTGGAATCCCTACCCGTGTCCGCCTCCGCCCATGCAGGACCCCCCGTCCCACCCGGCGCCGCCCCCCCTCCCCACCAAGACTCACCAGATGTTAGAGAAGCCAATTCTCTCGCCTCCACCTCCACCGCCTCCTCTCCCTCCTCCTCCTCCTCCTCCTCCTCCCCCGCCCGCCACCGAGCCGCCGCCGCCGCCTCCGAAGAGCGCAGCGGAAGATCTAGCGGAGTCTGCCGCCAGCAGCTTCCCGGAGCGGAGCTCCTCCCTAAACGAAAGCCCCGTCCCGCAGGAGTCGGAGCGCTTCGGCAAGAAGAGCCGCAAAAGGCTGGACAGCAGCAGAGCGGAGGAGGCCAACGTGGCCAACGTCTCCGAGGGCAAGTCCAGGAAGGAGGGCCGGGCGCTCTCGGACTTCAGCACCCTCATCTCCAGCCCGAGGCTCGGCAGCAGAGACAAGAAGAAGCCCAAGGGCCAGAGGGAGCAACTCAACAAGACCAAGAAGATGGGCAGGACCACCAACGAGTTCCAGGACAGCTCGGAGAGCGAGCCCGAGCTGTTCATCAGCGGCGACGAGCTCATGAACCAGAACCAGAGCAGTAAGAGTAAGAGCTGGAAGAACAAGCGCAGCCTGCGCATGGCCAGCGAGCTGGAGGAGATCAAGTGCCGCAAGGCCAACGACAGAGAGGACCGCAGTTTGGGCAGTCAGGGGTTTGTCTACGTTATGGCCAATAAGCAACCGCTATGGAACGAAGCCACCCAGGTCTACCAGCTTGACTTTGGAGGTCGTGTTACTCAGGAGTCAGCCAAGAATTTCCAGATTGAGCTGGATGGTAGACAGGTATTTTGTTAAATAATAAATCTTTAACAGTTATATAGATATACTTTATATATATATATATATATATATATATATATATATATATATATATATATATATATATAATATTTATATATTTGTATATATATATATATACATACATATATATATATAATTTTTTTTATGTCTGTATGTATGTATGTATGTATATATATATGATATGTGTGTGTGTGTGTGTGTGTGTGTATGTATGTATGTATGTATGTATGTGTATATATATATATAATATATATGAGATATGTGTGTGTGTGTGTGTGTGTGTCATATATACAGTATATATATATATATACTCTCTGTGTCATATATATATATACTGTGTGTATATATATATATATATATATTAGGGATGTCACAATATATCGTACCACGATAGATCGCGATATCAAAACGTGACAATATGTATCATTGAAATGTAATCTCATATCGCGAGAAAAAGAAGCTGAACATGGTGGCACTGATCTGCATCTGATTGCATGCTCGCTCTCCTTTTCATTGCTTTGTTTGAACAGACGAGGGACGTTACAGACACGGAGGATGAAAATGGTGAAATTACTCAAATTAGCGTGGAGGATGCCCCCTCAACTTACAAATCGATTGCAAAAACATATAGTTAAAATATCGTATCGTTATCGTGAACCCAATATCATGTATCATATCATATTGTGAACTGAGTGTATCGTGACACCCCTAATAATTTAAATTAAATGCCCTTTTTCTGTGTCATAACTTTTCCTCCGTCTTTCTTAGGTGATGCAGTTTGGGAGAATTGATGGGAATGCCTATATCCTGGATTTCCAGTATCCTTTTTCAGCAGTGCAGGCATTTGCTGTTGCCTTGGCCAATGTAACCCAAAGGCTAAAGTGAACGGGTGCTCTGATCTGTGGCCAATGTAACCCAAAGGCTAAAGTGAACAGATACTCTGCTCTGTGCTTGTGACAACATAAAGAGTTATTTTGTTATAGATTGATTCATATGAAAAGAGAACTTGGTCTTCAGCCCATCCACGTGGGACTTTAGTTGGAGGAAATGAGGTGTGACAGCTATTTTTGCAAAAGGAGATTAATACACAACTTGTTCTCGCTACATGCAAATAATTTACAATCAATCTTTGGAAGACAATGATAATCTAAGTAAATGGTTATGAAACAAAATATTAGTTAGAAATCCACCATTGCCAATTCATTTGTTGAATGTACTCAAGCTGATATTATTAATGATTAAAATGTTCAACTATAATAATTACTACACCTTCCCTGGATTAAAAAAAAACATGTTGAAATGAATGCTACACTGAATTTAAAAACTCAAACTGTAAGTGCAGTGCCAAAGTGTGCAAATGACATTCTTTCCACTCTAGAATTGAGTGAGTATTAAGGACTGACATGTGTGACATTGAATCAAGAGTTTTCAATGTGTTTCAAAACGCTAAATCTTTTGGTTGCGTTTGTGTTGGGGGGGGGGAATGAATAGACCTGTATCTTGAGTTATGGTGCAATCCAAAGTTGCAGAGAGATTAATTTTTAGCACCACGTCATGTCATATTTGATACACTCAAAATATATATGTATATGCAAAACAAAAATTCAAAAAAATAATCTGTATTGCTTATTCTTTTGGGGCAGTTCAGTGGCGGCTCAGCAGTTTCCTGAAAATCTTTTAACCAAATAAATCACAACCTTTTATTATAGAGTGTCAAACAGATTTCTATTGTTTTGAAATGCCTTTATTTGTGCCAATTTTCTTCACGTCCAACGTGTTCAAAGGAATGTTTCTCATCTGTTTTGTGTTTTAAATCTCTACAATGTGTTCAGAATGCTTGATGTGCAATAGAAGACCATATTGATTGTGTAAATGCAACATAGAGTTGAGTAAAATGGTCATATCATATTTTCTATCCATCTTACTTCTATGAAGTGGTCGAATGAAGAGAGCTTTCTGCCACAATACCACAAATCCTTCTTTACGCAACTCTTGAGTTCTCACGGACTGACACTATATTGTTTGGTCATGAATCATTTTAACTTGATGTGTTTGTCAAAGCTATATACATAATTCTGTCCTTTTCTTTTTGATTTCTAAAACTCCCATGTCAACGGTCTGTACTGTAGGTTTACATTTAAGCCTTTATCAAAGAGGGGGGGGGAAATAAAGTCAAACGTTAATTAATTATCCCTGTGGGGGGAAACTGGGACAAATAAATAAATAACCCCCCCCCCCTCCCTCCCCAGAATATCCTGCGTAAAAGAGCTAGATCCCCTCAGTTGATCTTAAGCTTGGTTGGCTCTGCATTGTTGTCATTTGGGTGTTTATGATGCTACTTGAAAATTGCATTTGAATGTGTGAAGTAGTTTGCTTTTGGAAAACAATGCTGCTTTAGGTAGATGCTTGTCTGCAATGATGCTACTTAGAACTAATGTTGTACCTGCAAAACAAAACATGAAGCTGCTTTTGCACTCTGTCTGTTTAGTAAACCGCTTCAACATCGTTATTATGCTTCAAATATTGTGCTTATATGTTGCTAATTTCAGTAGTAATTTGCCTTTGCTTTGATATGGCATCAAGAGTTTTTTGGATGTTACACCTGTAGAAAAAAAAGACGGAAAATGTGAAAACTGAACTTGTTGAAAAGCAAAAGTATTGTGTATACAGCATATTAATAAATTATTCTGATTAATTGTTACTAGAGTGAGATCCATGTAGATTTGGTGCTAACGTATAAAGAAATATTTGTGGAAATGTCTAGACATTTGTAATTTGCTGATTTGAAGTTATTTTATTTGGAGAAAATATTTTGCGATAGGCTATCCTATGCAGAGAGTTTTCATTTAAGAATGCAGCTTCAGAGACTTAATGGCCCACAGTGTGTGTCGGTTATCAGCGTTACTGCCTATAATTAATATTTGGTTGCCTGACCCCCCCCCCTTATTTTGTAAAAGAAACAAATATTATATGACCATAGGTTTATAGACCTAGCCTATAGACTGCCCAAAAGGTAATAAAATCTTTTGTTTCAAATGTTTTTGCCTTTTCATTTACATTTTCTATTGTGATTTGCCCTGTGGGAGGTTTAGTCTCTCTCTCTCTCTCTGTGTGTGTGTGTGTGTGTGTGTGTGTGTGTGTGTGTGTGTGTGTGTGTGTGTGTGTGTGTGTGTGTGTGTGTGTGTGTGTGTGTGTGTGTGTGTGTGTGTGTGCGTGTGCGTACGTGTGTGTGTGTGTGTGTGCGTGCGCGTGCGCGCGCGTTTGTGTCTGTGTGCGTGTGCGTGCGTGTATTAGGATCTGACGTCACTAAAGCACGCGAAGAGCTATGTCAAGCCAGACAGAGAAATAGAGATAGAATTAGACCGGAAGTAAAGCCTCAAAATAGAATAAAATTAGTTAGCATACATTTGTAGGGAAGACAGTAAATCCCCTGGCCCCTGGCTTCGGCGTGGGTGAACAATAAAAAGCATGTATACTTAGTGCAATTGTCGGATTAAATATGGGGCTAAACTATAGCTGTTAAATTGTTGTGATTTTTGTTTAAATTACAGTTAAAATAGACCTATCTAAGATAGGCTATTAGTAGACATCAGTGACGGCCTTTTTCTGCCTGACTTGACATCGGAGGATGTTGGAGGCCATTAGGATTTAGGAACAATTATATTGATTATATGGGTTAAACATTTCTGGCGCTCATTAGTGCAACATAGCTTTTATTTTGAAAGCTGTGGACGGAAGTTGTTGTTTTTGTATCTAGCTTGACGTTGTTAAACTTCTTGAGGGGAGAGTCGAGGAGGAGGAGCGCTTCAGCTCCGATACTCCGACCACACATCCATGCCTCCGACAGGTTTAACCTGTCGGAGGCATGGATGTGTGAGTCGGAGCCTCATCGGAGCTGAAGCGCTCCTCCTCGTCGAATCTCCACTCAGAAGTTTAAACAAAGTACAAGCTAGATCACAAAAAACAACAACTTTGAAAATCCAAAAATGGATCCGCACGTTATGGTTGATCCTCAGCAGCCAGGTTGGTGACCTTTATACTGTCTAATAAATAATGCTTCTTAGTCTGATAATATCTGTCATAAAACGTTACAACAAGTTTAATACAAGTACATTAAGTTCGCTACAGTTAATCGAGGAAACACTTGGGCTATATAATGGGTTCAGCCCATTTTCATGTAAAGTCGAGAATAGCCTCATTATTTGGTAGAGCCATACTATAGGTCTGTAGAGTCAGAGACTAAGTATTATGTCCTATCCACATACTACTTTCTGTTCAAGTACTTATAGTTTTTAAGATATATTCCACCCAAATACGGTACTACCTTCTCTCCAAATACTTATAGTTTTAAAGGTATATTCCATCCAAATACTACTTCATGTCCAAGTACTTAGGTATGTTTCAGCCAAATACTACTTATGTCTAAGTACTTGTAAGTACTTGGACAGAAAGTAGTATTTGGGTGGAATATACCTTTAAACTATAATACTTGGTCTCAGGCTCTACATTCGATAGTATGGCTCTAACAAGCAACAGGCTGGTTAGTTCAGATGGTAGGGTAGGGTCTCACCTGGAGGGAGTGTTTATTTGATAAGGATATCTTTCACTTTATATTAGGGTGCGAAAAGAGTAACTAATGGACAGGTAATGATTCAGTATTCATAAACTACTGAGTATGATGCACCACTTTACAATAGGGTACACAAAAAGATTAACTAATGATTAACTAATGATTAACTAATACATTCACGCACTGACATTTTGGAATCATTAAGTAATGATTAACTACTCTATTCACGAGCTGATATTTAGTAATCATTAGGTAATGATTAACTACTCTACTCAGGAAATTAGATACTTAAGCAATATAGCATGAGAGCCAGTGTGTTGTGAAGAATATATCCCCCTGATCAGCTGTTATCCCACGAGGCCGCAGGCCGAGTGGGACTATAACTGCTCATGGCAACCAATAACCCATGGCCATGGGTTATTGAACTCGGTTACTGGAATTATACAATGGCGGTGAACCAATCAGATTGCTTGATTTGAGAGAGCCGTTTTATAATAATCATTAACTAATGACTACCTACTCATTAACTATGATTAACTAGTGATTGACTAATGCCAAATTTTTCATTAGCTACTCATTAACTGGCTATTAGTTAATGGTTAGTTTACTAGTAACTACTATAGTATTTGTGTACGTTATTGTAAAGTGTTACCGATATGGTAAACTATTTCGTTTCAGATAACAGCACTCCAAATGAACCAGCAGAGCCTCCCCAGACTAGGATGTCCAGACAGCAGATCCTCACCTTGATATCAATGGCTTCTGTCAACTTCAGTTCAATGATCTGCTACTCAATATTAGGGCCATTCTTCCCCAATGAGGTAAGCTGTGTGGGTCAGTCAAACTGGCATGCGTTTGTTTACATTGCACTGGCACTGAATATGGCGTTTCCTATGTATAGGTCAAGGGGTAAATCATGACACTTCACTCTGTCCACCCATACTGATGCTGATGATAGGGTACAGACTACAAGGGCCCCTATATAGCCTAGTGTCTGGACAAAAAATAATAATTGTTTTGGTCCTCATTTATTTGTAAATAATTATTTCATGCTTTTATTTCACACTGCTCTTGTTTTGAAATGGTGTGCGGTTGCAGTCTACAAACTGGAAACTTTCTCAAAATCATGATTCAGCAACTGTTGGTTTTCCTGTGCAGTCTAAACCAAAATGGTCTTCCCTAGACAGGCAGGGATAGAAGAACACTTAGCACTGTCATTGTCTGATGATAATTGTTGGGTAAATTAATGTGTGGGGGTGCGTTTGAGTTGTGGGCGGGCAGATATAGATATGGCCCCCTATCGTTGCATCAGCGCTGTTTCTAGGCCGAGCGCCTGGCGCAGCGCAAATCAGTGGGCGTGGACCAGCGCACTTGATATCGTCGTGCTGGCGCTACACGCAGCCTAAAGCATTACAACCACGCCTTTTAAGCGTAAAATTATGCACCGTCATGCTCATTGGATAACTGCAATAAACGAATCGCACGCTTGCCTTTTTAGCTCCAATTCCACTGGTCCCGCAAAACCAGACGAAAGCCAAGCGCTCTGCCCCCCCCCCCCCCCCTCCCTTCATCCAGTCTTGTCTGTCTCCATTATAGGCTATTATTATTGTGCTTGCTGACAAGCAAGGCACAATCTTGAAATCCCACATACTTAATCATATTATTATATCTGCCAAAAAGTTTGGCGCGTAATAACTCCCTCAATTTTTGCGCCACATAGACATGCCAGACCTCAAAATGACTGGCTCATTGAGGACATGTATGCTATGACTTTGCTAAGGGTTTGTGAAAGCGGTTTGGCCGCAATTCGCCATTAAGCGCCATTTTTTTCCCCATTGACTTGCATGGGGTTTGGAAAAATCTTGCAAAATCTTGCAGTAAATTAGCTGTAATTCAGAAACCATAACCACTACAGCTACCAAACTTGGTAGGGAGGTGCACTGAGGGGTCTTTTACTATCCCCGAAAAAATTGCACCAATTGACCATATGGTGGCGCTATAACAGCCCTCCTTACCTTTTGCTCGATAACTTTTGAACCGTAGGGTTTATCATCAAAATTCTTTTTTCCCTGGATTCCTTGGGTCCTCCCGCATCTACTCAACTAGGCCACGCCCATTTCCGTCTGACTAGATTTTCGGCCATTTTGCATTTTGTCCAAAACAGTTTTTTTGCCATTTCTCCTTGAAATTTTGTCCAATCTTCACCAAACCAACGCACACATCATGTGGGGACTGTCCTGCACAACACTGATTTGGAAGTAAAAAAAAAAAACACACCATTGCGATATAATCCACTTCCAATCTTCTGTGGGTGGGGCCTATTTCACAAAAATCGTCCGATGCTAACCAAACTTGGTACAGGTGTGGAGGGATGTACTCTGAGCCTATATCAGAAGTATTTTGTCATTTAGCCTTTAGGGGGCGCTATAGCAGCATTCAGTGCCTGTCCCTTCTAAATGGTTTTATTTTGAAGGGCGGCAGGAAGTGCAGATTCATTCTCATTATGGCCAGCCTTCCTTCTTGTATGACACTTGACACTTTGGCTGAAAGCAAGGCACAAATTACAAAGTCCCCCATTATTATTGTGCTTGCTGACAAGCAAGGCACAATCTTGAAATCCCACATACTTAATCATATTATTATATCTGCCAAAAAGTTTGGCGCGTAATAACTCCCTCAATTTTTGCGCCACATAGACATGCCAGACCTCAAAATGACTGGCTCATTGAGGACATGTATGCTATGACTTTGCTAAGGGTTTGTGAAAGCGGTTTGGCCGCAATTCGCCATTAAGCGCCATTTTTTTCCCCATTGACTTGCATGGGGTTTGGAAAAATCTTGCAAAATCTTGCAGTAAATTAGCTGTAATTCAGAAACCATAACCACTACAGCTACCAAACTTGGTAGGGAGGTGCACTGAGGGGTCTTTTACTATCCCCGAAAAAATTGCACCAATTGACCATATGGTGGCGCTATAACAGCCCTCCTTACCTTTTGCTCGATAACTTTTGAACCGTAGGGTTTATCATCAAAATTCTTTTTTCCCTGGATTCCTTGGGTCCTCCCGCATCTACTCAACTAGGCCACGCCCATTTCCGTCTGACTAGATTTTCGGCCATTTTGCATTTTGTCCAAAACAGTTTTTTTGCCATTTATCCTTGAAATTTTGTCCAATCTTCACCAAACCAACGCACACATCATGTGGGGACTGTCCTGCACAACACTGATTTGGAAGTAAAAAAAAAAAACACACCATTGCGATATAATCCACTTCCAATCTTCTGTGGGTGGGGCCTATTTCACAAAAATCGTCCGATGCTAACCAAACTTGGTACAGGTGTGGAGGGATGTACTCTGAGCCTATATCAGAAGTATTTTGTCATTTAGCCTTTAGGGGGCGCTATAGCAGCATTCAGTGCCTGTCCCTTCTAAATGGTTTTATTTTGAAGGGCGGCAGGAAGTGCAGATTCATTCTCATTATGGCCAGCCTTCCTTCTTGTATGACACTTGACACTTTGGCTGAAAGCAAGGCACAAATTACAAAGTCCCCCATTATTATTGTGCTTGCTGACAAGCAAGGCACAATCTTGAAATCCCACATACTTAATCATATTATTATATCTGCCAAAAAGTTTGGCGCGTAATAACTCCCTCAATTTTTGCGCCACATAGACATGCCAGACCTCAAAATGACTGGCTAATTGAGGACATGTATGCTATGACTTTGCTAAGGGTTTGTGAAAGCGGTTTGGCCGCAATTCGCCATTAAGCGCCATTTTTTTCCCCATTGACTTGCATGGGGTTTGGAAAAATCTTGCAAAATCTTGCAGTAAATTAGCTGTAATTCAGAAACCATAACCACTACAGCTACCAAACTTGGTAGGGAGGTGCACTGAGGGGTCTTTTACTATCCCCGAAAAAATTGCACCAATTGACCATATGGTGGCGCTATAACAGCCCTCCTTACCTTTTGCTCGATAACTTTTGAACCGTAGGGTTTATCATCAAAATTCTTTTTTCCCTGGATTCCTTGGGTCCTCCCGCATCTACTCAACTAGGCCACGCCCATTTCCGTCTGACTAGATTTTCGGCCATTTTGCATTTTGTCCAAAACAGTTTTTTTGCCATTTCTCCTTGAAATTTTGTCCAATCTTCACCAAACCAACGCACACATCATGTGGGGACTGTCCTGCACAACACTGATTTGGAAGTTAAAAAAAAAAACACACCATTGCGATATAATCCACTTCCAATCTTCTGTGGGTGGGGCCTATTTCACAAAAATCGTCCGATGCTAACCAAACTTGGTACAGGTGTGGAGGGATGTACTCTGAGCCTATATCAGAAGTATTTTGTCATTTAGCCTTTAGGGGGCGCTATAGCAGCATTCAGTGCCTGTCCCTTCTAAATGGTTTTATTTTGAAGGGCGGCAGGAAGTGCAGATTCATTCTCATTATGGCCAGCCTTCCTTCTTGTATGACACTTGACACTTTGGCTGAAAGCAAGGCACAAATTACAAAGTCCCCCATTATTATTGTGCTTGCTGACAAGCAAGGCACAATCTTGAAATCCCACATACTTAATCATATTATTATATCTGCCAAAAAGTTTGGCGCGTAATAACTCCCTCAATTTTTGCGCCACATAGACATGCCAGACCTCAAAATGACTGGCTCATTGAGGACATGTATGCTATGACTTTGCTAAGGGTTTGTGAAAGCGGTTTGGCCGCAATTCGCCATTAAGCGCCATTTTTTTCCCCATTGACTTGCATGGGGTTTGGAAAAATCTTGCAAAATCTTGCAGTAAATTAGCTGTAATTCAGAAACCATAACCACTACAGCTACCAAACTTGGTAGGGAGGTGCACTGAGGGGTCTTTTACTATCCCCGAAAAAATTGCACCAATTGACCATATGGTGGCGCTATAACAGCCCTCCTTACCTTTTGCTCGATAACTTTTGAAGCGTAGGGTTTATCATCAAAATTATTTTTTCCCTGGATTCCTTGGGTCCTCCCGCATCTACTCAACTAGGCCACGCCCATTTCCGTCTGACTAGATTTTCGGCCATTTTGCATTTTGTCCAAAACAGTTTTTTTGCCATTTCTCCTTGAAATTTTGTCCAATCTTCACCAAACCAACGCACACATCATGTGGGGACTGTCCTGCACAACACTGATTTGGAAGTTAAAAAAAAAAACACACCATTGCGATATAATCCACTTCCAATCTTCTGTGGGTGGGGCCTATTTCACAAAAATCGTCCGATGCTAACCAAACTTGGTACAGGTGTGGAGGGATGTACTCTGAGCCTATATCAGAAGTATTTTGTCATTTAGCCTTTAGGGGGCGCTATAGCAGCATTCAGTGCCTGTCCCTTCTAAATGGTTTTATTTTGAAGGGCGGCAGGAAGTGCAGATTCATTCTCATTATGGCCAGCCTTCCTTCTTGTATGACACTTGACACTTTGGCTGAAAGCAAGGCACAAATTACAAAGTCCCCCATTATTATTGTGCTTGCTGACAAGCAAGGCACAATCTTGAAATCCCACATACTTAATCATATTATTATATCTGCCAAAAAGTTTGGCGCGTAATAACTCCCTCAATTTTTGCGCCACATAGACATGCCAGACCTCAAAATGACTGGCTCATTGAGGACATGTATGCTATGACTTTGCTAAGGGTTTGTGAAAGCGGTTTGGCCGCAATTCGCCATTAAGCGCCATTTTTTTCCCCATTGACTTGCATGGGGTTTGGAAAAATCTTGCAAAATCTTGCAGTAAATTAGCTGTAATTCAGAAACCATAACCACTACAGCTACCAAACTTGGTAGGGAGGTGCACTGAGGGGTCTTTTACTATCCCCGAAAAAATTGCACCAATTGACCATATGGTGGCGCTATAACAGCCCTCCTTACCTTTTGCTCGATAACTTTTGAACCGTAGGGTTTATCATCAAAATTCTTTTTTCCCTGGATTCCTTGGGTCCTCCCGCATCTACTCAACTAGGCCACGCCCATTTGCGTCTGACTAGATTTTCCGCCATTTTGCATTTTGTCCAAAACCGTTTTTTTGCCATTTCTCCTTGAAATTTTGTCCAATCTTCACCAAACCAACGCACACATCATGTGGGGACTGTCCTGCACAACACTGATTTGGAAGTTTTTGAAAAAAACGCACCGTTGCGATATAATCCACTTCCAACTTTCTGTGGGTGGGGCCTATTTCACAAAGATCGTCCGATGCTAACCAAACTTGGTACAGGTGTGGAGGGATGTACTCTGAGCCTATATCAGAAGTATTTTGTCATTTCGCCTTTAGGGGGCGCTATAGCAGCATTCAGTGCCTGTCCCTTCTAAATGGTTTTATTTTGAAGGGCGGCAGGAAGTGCAGATTCATTCTCATTATGGCCAGCCTTCCTTCTTGTATGACACGCACGCTATTATACAGACAACAGACACACCTATGCTTGTATCTCAGTGGGTATATCACTCATGGTCTCACTCTCATTTGCATACTGTATGTTTTCAGCAGCTCCAACTCTTCTCTGTTAAAAACCAAATGCTAAAAGTGTACTGGAAACAGGAATCCGGTGAGATTTGACCAGATTAATAGAGCTAAAGAGCAGCTCTGAGCAGCAGCGTTGCATGTTGGGTAGAGCAGTGTTGCATCTTGGGTAGAGACAATGATATACACTTGTCGCCAACCATGGGAGGCCTGTCTGTTCTGTTACCTGCTGTGTTAATGTAGCATGGTAACATGTCCAGAAAACAATGAATGAACAAAATGAACTGAACCCATGGGTAAGTGTCACCACTTTGTGGTTGTTCATTTTATACAGCCAGCTGGGTTTGAAAACATAATGGAAGAGATAGCCTAGTGTGAATAGCCTAGTGTGAATGGAGGCTGTTAGCCACAACAACTGTGCCTTATAGGCTAACCTCAGCCAGCCAAAACAAACACCTTGTCCCCCTGGCGTTAGGACACACTGTTCATCAATGTTTGGGACTAGTTGCAACAAGCTAATTGAGCTAATGCTAGCGTTAGGCCAGCGTTTCTCAACTGGTGGGTAGCGTCGCGGGGCCGTTTTGATTGGGTCGCGGACTTTTACAGTACAGTACTTTTTTTTTTTTTTTTTTTTTTTTTTTATTCAGATTATTGAAACTGGATTAGCCTGACCAGTTTCACTTGTTTAACAAGCTGAAGCATATGCTCTGCCTGTAATTCAAGAGAAGTCTGCCTTTTCATTTCATATTTAATTTTAGTTCAATTCAGATGATTGAAACTGGATTTGCATGGCCCCAGTTTAATTAAAAGTTATGACCAGTTTAACTAAAAAGCATATAGCCTGCCTGTGATTCAAGAAAAGTCTGCCTTTTATTTCATATTTCATACAGTTCAAATAAGACTTTCTGACCATGACCAGTTTGACTTGTTTAAATTTAAAAACATATAGGCCTGTAATTCAAGTCTGCCTTATTTCAATTGGTTTTTAGCCGTAGTTGCACTTCTGTTGCACTTTTTTGTTCATTTGACAGTGCATGAAGGCATTGTGTATTAAATAAATGCGCTATTTTTTGTGCAATAAATTTGAGTGGTTTAAAAAAAAATCTGAAATTTGGGTCGCGACTTCATGACAAGGAAAATAGTGGGTCCTGAGGCTACACCAGTTGAGAACCACTGCGTTAGGCGTTAGTTAGCATGCTACCCAAGCAGCTTCTCTGGCTGACTGGACACATGACAACCGATCAGCAACTCTGTAACAAAACTAAAAGGGTAACATTACTTTGGTGACCAGGGACTATTATCAGTACATTTGACTTCTTACACTAACATAATGGAACATAGCCTACATTAGTTACTGGCTGATTAGATGCAGCCATTGATAGCTTTTCACTTGTGTGTTTGCAGCTCTGGTAAGCCTGCTAGTTTTGTAAACAGTTGTTGTCGCAACCATAAACATGAATGACACTACAAGGAATACTACTTCTCTGGAGGTTATCATGTCCTATTTTCCTTGAGACAGTTGGAGACATTTACAATACATGGTAATTATTGATGCTGTAGTTTGCAGGTAATGTAGTTTTAGATTGCAGAGATTGGGCTAGCCTTTTGTGTCTCTCTAGTAGGCTACAACCAGTCTGACTTCCCCACCTACCAAGTACTTCTACTCCAAAGTCCTTTTACTCACATAGGCACCCCCTAGGTCCATGGGCAGGGACTTTGGAAGCCAGGCGGTGCATGGCGAGGACAGCAAGCACAATTACATTTTCGTTAGGAAATGTAGACCATCTAGTTCCATATTATTATGCTTCTCAAACCAATCTAACTGCAGTTTAAATACTGCAAGCATGTAAATACGCTACACTATAGCAAGATCAAAGTGAAAATAATGTTCTAAATGCATCAGCTAGAAAAATATAGCCTATTAGATTGGTGAAAGTTTGTCCAGAAAGATATAATTTTCTCTCGCCTGCTGCAGGAAGGATGATGCACATAAATATAGCCTACATTATGTAAAGTCATTGCATAAATGTGTTTTTATTGTAAAACTAAATGTGGAATAGGGCCAAGTTATTGGAGCGGACATCACAGTATAGCAGATGACAGTAGAAGCTTCCGAAGCGCGTTCCGCTGTCACTTATCTAAATCACGTTAAATCGACAAGGGATATTTATAGCCCCAGTAGGGCATATATGTTTCACATAGGGTGGTGTTTTCATTTCGATGTTTTATTTGGTCCAATATTGAAATGTCCTACAATTGGAGGTTGTCTTACCATTACACATTATTTAGATCCTCCCTTAATATAGGTTTTCGGCTCATTTGGTTGCTATTTAGTAGCGAAATGGAGAAACACAATGCATGTTGGGACATTCACATTGCAGTGAACTTACAGCTTATTTTTTCTATGGGACTCTGAGCGAGGGAGTCAGAGACAGTCGGTATTGTGCCTGGCAGACTGAGGAGAGAGGGAGAGAGTGACACAGAGAAGGGTGACAGAGGAGAGAGCCAGAGGGGAGGGAGAGAGCCAGAGGGGAGCGCTCCGCGCAACTGGCGCACTCTGAATAGGCCTGGTTTTCAAAAGCGCAAAGCGCTAAATGTACGCCAGGTCGGAAGATAGCAGTACACCGGTATTTAGCGCCGACACGCCCACTCTGGCCCATTCTGGGACTGCGCCACGCCCATTCAGCCTAAAGCGCATTTGGCAGCGTAAAGCCATATTGATATCGTCCCAAAACAGTTGCAAGGCACGTTTTTTTGCGTTTAAGGCCCGTTTTAGCGCCGAAGGCTTGTGGGAGAATAGGGCCCATAGTTTTTCAAAGATTATGAGGATGCGAGCCCCCTCGTGTACATAGGAGGGCCCATAATTCCTAGCTACAGCCCTGTGTGCACTGCAGTCATGTTTCAATCAATCAGATCAATCAATCAGATTTATTTATAGAGCACATTTAAACAATGACGCGTGTCAACCAAAGCTGCTGGGTTTTCTTTTCTTTTCTTTTTTTTCCTTCTGATTTCTCACCCATTTTCTCCCAGTTGTACTTTGGCCTGTACTGTAATAACTTATTACATAGGGTTAGGTAGGTTTAATGATTTTTTTTTGTCCCCTCTCTAAATTTGTTTTCCATTCATTTTATGATATGTTTAGGGCTTTTGTTTACACTAATTATTGATCTATCTGTGCTGGCCTGCAGAAATCCTTGCACATTGTTGGCAATGAGCAAAACAATGTTGAAAATGAGTTTTCCAGGTATTTTGAGATCTTGAGTGATTTGCTTACTTTCATCTCTGTAGCAGCACATCATTATTTTCCTAAAACAAAAGGGAAATAATTTATTTGGATGGTTGTGGTGGAATGCCCCTGTAGAAAATATGTGGAATGTTTAAAGCCATGTTTTACTTTTAGACACATAACAGATTAAAATACTCATAACCTTTGATCTGAGAGAGCTATCGCAGTCATTCAAAAAGTTATATTATAGGGGATATTTTCTAATTTATGGAAATGTAAAAAAAATAAAAATAAAAATAAAATGTCATATTCCCACCATGTGAAGGGTTTTTGCAGACCACCGGACATATACCGAAAAAATATATTCAATTATTATTCCGACACAGGCATTAAAGAAAGGAGCCAGCCAGACGGTCGTTGGTCTCATATTTGGTTGCTACGCTGTTTGCAACTTGATTGGTGCACTGATCATGGGAAAGTATGTAAGTAATATATCAAATTTATTATTATTAATATTATTATTATTATTATTATCAACATTTATTTAATTATAAAAATATGAATTAATTATAATTATATATCAACTTTATTTATTTATTTTATTACAAATTTACTTTATTTTATTTGTGTTCAAAATTTACTTGTGAATGAGTCCATCTCATGAGCGGTGTGTGTTGATGCACAGCTAACCTGACCGTCCTCTTCACTCTGTATGTCTTTTGCATCAGATTGTCCAGATTGGTGCAAAGTTCATGCTTGTTGCAGGACTCTTTGTCTCCTCAGGCTGCACCATTCTTTTTGGGTAAGTCTGGGTCACACTCCTCCTATGTGATGTGAGAACAGTGATGGTCATATGATATATAATACGGTGGTTGTTAACATATTTGAGAGAGAGAGAGAGGTAATTTTGTGTGTACATCCTTGAATACCTGCTGTGACAATTTTGTGACAACTATTAATGCATTAATTTACAGATACACTAAAACATGGAGGAGCAGCCCTAAAGGAAGCTCTCTTCCATGGTTTGGTCAAGATATCTGAAAAGTCGTGACTTTGCCCTTAAAAAGTCTCCAGCATCTAGTGACCTCCCTGTCAATACATTTGTATGTGTGGCTTTACTCTTGTGGTTTTATATTTGATTATGTTTCTTTTCGGGTATGTCCTTTGGGGTGTGTTTTATTTATTTATTTATTTGGGGTGGACAGGTGTTGAAAATTAGCTTTCCGCTGTAAACACTTAACACTGTGTATCTGGTTGTTGTGCATACATGTATGTTACATCTCCAATGCTCTGTGATGTCCATATGAAATAAACTTAACCTAATCTAACCTAGATCACTAGTACCCCCCCCCCCCCTCCACTTTGTTACCATATAAATAATAACTCACATGGTAGGAGCTGTCGTGGAAGAACCTGATACCACCAGGTTCACAGACTTGGGAGATTGTAGCAGTCACAAAGTTAACATTGTGATAGTTGCCGATTTTAGGCCTTGAAATGTCGACAGAATGTCAACATTTTGTCTGTCCCTTGGAACAGCGTCTGCTCGTCCAACTATGTATTTGAGCAGGATAGAGAAAATGGCAACAGTTGGTCAACGTAAGACCTCAACTCCTAAAGTCCCACTCCTTCCATACACTGTACCATAAACCATGTCCAGGTTATATAGCAGGTTCTGTGAGATAAGAATGAAAAATAGTCTTCATTCAATTTAGTAAATCAGGGGTGGGGCATGGTGGCTCAGTGGTAGAGCTGTCGCCTCACAGCTAGAAGGTCCTGGGTTCGATTCCCACCTGGGACGCTGTGAGCGCTGAAGGAGTGTGTGCCCGTCCGCATGTCCTCGAGTGCCCACCGCCCGGGTGGGGTCGTCAAAAAGGGCCTTTCTGTGTGGAGTTTGCATGTTCTCCCCATGCCCCAGGGAGTTTCCTTCATATAGGAACCCCACACCAAAACATGCAATATCCTGGTCGCTGAAGTGGTGCCTCCTCTGGTTGTTCGGGGCGCCTGTTCGGAGGGAGGGGAACTCGTTGGAATAGCGTGATCCTCCCACGTGCTATGTCCTACCGGTGAAGCTTCCCCTGTCAGGTGAAAAGAAGCGGCTGGCTAACTGCCCATGTCTCGGAGGAAGCATGGAGCCAGTTTCGGCTCTGCCCAGATCGGCAGAGGGTGGAGCAGCAACCAGGACAAATAAATTAAAAATTAGCACTAACGGGGGATAAAAACTAGTCTGATATGGATGATCTTGGTGTCGATTTAATCGTACATTTTCTATGATGAGGAATTCAAATGGGGACCTTTAGCAGCATTGCTCAGAAGCTTCCTTCTATCTCACAATTCAGGACTGAAAATAAGTGATTGTAATAAAATAACTGTCCAAACCGAAGCTTTTCTTTTCTTCCTAATTCAATGATGGCTCCATATCCAATTCTTTTTGGAATGCCTCTGGCTACAAGTGAACCAAATGATAATGCTTTTATCACAAAATGCACTATTGCTGCTGTTGGAATGTTTGGCTAAGCCGCACCACTAAATAGACCGTTCTCACGGGGGCCATTTTGTGTCGAGAAGGCAGGGTAAACACAGGTGAAAGCAAAACACTAATGAGGGTTTTCAAACTCCCATGATTGGAATTTGGAAACCCTCATGAGTGTTTTGCTCGCACCTGTGTTTATTCTGCCTTTTCGACACAAAATGGCCCCCGTGAAAAGGGTCTATCGTTTGCATGACGTGTTCTATGGGCCACGGACATAGTATTTAGTATTACCCCCCCCCCCCCCCCACTCCACCCCCAACCCCAAAACATGGTCCATCAATAATTGGTGAGAAAATAGCGGGTGGAGGTACCCACCCAGCTTCACACCCAGCTTTTTAACTCCTGTATTACCCTCATCACACGCCACTCCTGGATAACGAAGGACTTCTAAGTTCATCTGGTGCAAAAAAAACATGATTCTTACTGTAAATATAGTGTAGTCAACTGTCCAAAGATCACACACTGCGGTTCTCAAATTATTTCACATGAAGGACCCCTAACCTGACAAAAGATTAGACCACGGACCCCCATTTGATAGGATTTGGTCCCACGGTCCCCCCTATGATAATAAGATTGATGCTTTTAGATGTTTTATTACAGAAAGTGTATACAACCCATGACCAAAAATAGTCATTGTGTTACTTATGAATGGAATTAGAGCGAAAATACATTACGCCCCTTTTAGCTGGGGACCCCCTGGAACCCCCTCAAGGACTCCCTGGTGGTCCCCGGACCCCCCATTTGAGAACCACTAACATAGATATTTAAACCTGTAGTAATAGCCCCATTTCTCTCTCCTGCTGTTTTCCAGGTTGCTGGATCGGGCTCCTTCAGGAACCACTTTTATCACTCTGTGTTTTGTAGTCAGGGGCATCGACGCTGTGGGCTTTGCTGCCGCCATGACCTCCTCCTTTGCAGTGTCAGCAAAAGTATTCCCAAACAATATAGCGACTGTGTTGGTGAGTGGACTCAGCCCGTGTCTGCCTGGTATGTTGTCCAGCCATTAGTCGTGAGCAGACAAAAAAAGCATTCTAGTGTGAGTTGTTTTGCAACAACTGGCCTATTTCCCCTCAGCGCTGAAGGAAATATGTAGCTACAGACACATGTAATGATGCTGTTTGTTTATATAGTGTTGGCAGAAATACTCAGATTCTGCAAATTAGATGATTTGCCCATTGGCCTGTGTACATATATATGGAAATATATATACTATATATATATATATATATATATATATATATATATACTGTATATATGTATGGTCGCTCACCTTCCTGCCAATCTGGGGCGAGCCGTAGACTAGCACCATGCTTCCTCCGACACATGCGCAGTTGCCAGCCGCTTCTTTTCCCCTGACAGCGGGGAGCTTCACCGGCAGGACATAGCACGTGGGAGGGTCACGCTATTCCCACCAGTTCCCTTCCCGCCCCGAACAGGCCCGACCAGAGGAGGCGCTAGTGCAGCGACCAGGACACATACCCTTAATTCGGCTTCCCACCCGCAGACACAGCCAATCGTGCCTGTATGGACGCCCGACCAAGCCGGAGGTAACACGGGGGCGCGAACCTGCGACCCTCGTGTTGGTGCGCAGGGAATCTACCGCTACACTACCCAGACGCCCGGAAATATATATTTTAATGCCCATAGGCTTGTGCACATGTATATGTAAATACATATTTTAATGTATTGTATTTCTGTCCTCAGGGTAGTTTGGAGATTTTTACAGGACTGGGTCTTATTCTGGGGCCACCAATTGGAGGATGGTTCTACCAGTCATTTGGATACGAAGTTCCTTTTATGCTCCTTGGATGTATCCTATTGGCAATGGTTCCTTTCAACATGTACATCTTACCAGACTTTAGTAAGAGTTTGATACATCTTACCAGACTTTGGTAAGAGTTTGATACATCTTACCAGACTTTGGTAAGAGTTTGGATATTTCAGCAAGAGATTTGTTCATTTTCGGTCATTTCTAGTATTTCCCCCTTTCTGTGATTTTAACCAAGCTATTAGTGAAACTGCATTTTGTGCTTCTCTTTGTCCAGGTGCGGAACCTTCCAAGAATTCCTTCTTCCGACTGTTGACTCGTGTGAAAATCATCCTGATCAGCTTTGTGATCTTCACTCTTAGTGCAGGACTGGGCTTCCTGGATGCCACATTGTCCATATTTGCTATTGAGAAGGTAATCCCCTCTAGTGATGCACCGATATGAAAGTTTTGGCCGATACCGATAACCGATATTGGCTGGGTTTCCCAAAAGCTTCTTAGCGCTAAGAAGCTTCTTTAACCCTTCTTAAGGCCCCCTTAAGAAGCAAACGCGTTTCCCAATTGCTTCTTAGCCTAAGATGATCTTTCGTTACGAAGGCATGTGTTTCCCAAAAGCTTCTTAGCGCTAAGAAGCTTCTTTGACCATTCTTAAGGCTCCCGTAAGAAGCCAACGAAGCCAACGCGTTTCCCGATTGCTTCTTATCCTAAAATTATCTTCCGTTAAGAAGGCTGCGTTTCCCAAAAGCTTCTTAGCGCTAAGATGATCTTTCGTTAAGAAGGTTTTTTAAGAAGGGTCTGGGGCATTCTTAACACCTTCTTAATGACGAAACACTGGCAGATCCAGCCGCGTCAGGCAAAAGGAGATACTTGTGTCCACTGTTCCTCTTGTGTTTTTCCCTTTTTCCTTTCTTTCATGCACCCTTTAGTGTTTAAAATTGGGGAACACTTGGAAATCTCCCCTGTATGTATGGTTACTTGTGTTTTAAATGTTTTACCGCAGGCTATATTCCTCTAATCAGAATGGATTCCTTTTATAATAAGAATGTTGTGGATTTATATAGCACCTTTCACAGAACCCAAGGTCGCTTAAATTCTGTAGTGTTTCTCGCAATTTTGTTGTATGCTGTGTATATAAAACAATTTGAACTGCAGTCCATGTCTGAAATAAATAATGTTTAATAGAAGAAGTTCTTGTTTAACATGACCACGATTAGGTTATTCTACAACAGTTTTTCTCAACCACTGGTCCGTGGCCCACTGGTGGGCTCAGAGTGCCATCTAGTGGGCCGCAGAGGACCTCTCACATCGAGATGGTGGACAGCTCCAGTTAAGATGCTTCTTAAGAGCCTTCTTTAGCGATGTGTTAAGAAGGCTGTTAAGAAGGCGTTTGGGAAACACTTCTTTGGAGCCTTCTCAACTCCGAAGCTTCTTAACTCTTTAAGAAGCTTCTTAACTCTTAAGAAGCTTCTTTGTTGGGAAACCCAGCCATTAACGTTGCTATTATGGCCGATAACCGATATTTACCGATGTGGATATGATCTGTATAAAAACACATTTCTATGATAATCAAATTGTGTACCGGTACACACTGAAAAACACATGTAAACACTGTGAATGTGGAAAAAGTAATGCGTTTCTTTATTTATCAAAACATTTGGAAAAGCCCATAAATCATAGATTTAACACATTGTTTCCTCTCAATGTGAAAACGTTGGCTGATACCGATAAGCGATATTAACATTGCAACATCGGACGATACCGATATGATTGCCGATATATCGTGCATCCTTAAGCCTCTCCCATTGTTCTTTTTAATCCATCGTAAAATGACAGAACAAGTCTTTAATAAGCACGTACAGTATTTGAATGCTTCTCTGTTGTTCCTAGTTTGGCCTGTCCCCCGGATATGTAGGCCTCATCATGCTTGGGTTGTCACTACCTTACTGCCTGGCATCTCCGCTTCTCGGCTTTATCACTGATAAATTCCCTGTGAGTATGAACAACCAAAACGTATGGATAAGTCTCGCAAGTTTTCACAGTTTTTATTTATTTATTTGTTTGTTTGTTTATTTATTTATTTATTTATTTATTTATTTATTTATCTATTTATTTATTATTTATTATTTATTATTTATTTTATTTATTTATTTATTATTTGTGTATTTATTTATTTATTTATTTATTTATTATTTATTTATTATTTATTATTTATTTATTTATTTATTCATTTATTTTTCTAGCTAAACAACATACACAGCAACGCGTGTGTGTTTGTGTTCATCAGGCCACCAGGAGTTGGTTCATGGTACTTGGAGGCATGACCACAGCGCTCTGCTTCTGTTTTATTGGTCCCATTCCCATTCTTCAAATCCCAAGGTGAGGATGGGGATTATTAGCTTGCGTTGAGTTTTAACATTCACAAAATTGATGCCTCGGTTAATGATGTTAACGTGTATTTATTCTCCTATTAAGACCTGTATCTGTTTTTTCCATATTTGCAGTCAGCTGTGGTTGCTGGTCTTAATGCTCGGCCTAATTGGGTTTTCTCTGGGCATGACTGCAATTCCCACATTCCCGGAGATCCTCACATGTGCATAGTGAGTGACAATACATGTTGTATTCCTACATACGTGACCTGTGCTTTGGACAGTGTAATGGGCGAGTTACTCGGGAAAGGGGGGGGGGGGGGGGGGGGGGGGGGGGGGGTCACGGTGGCGCAGTGGTAGCGCCGTCGCCTCACAGCAAGACGGCCCTGAGTTCGATTCCCCCCTGGGACGCCGTGGGCACTGAGGTTGTGTCCCCATCCCCATGTCCTCCCTCAGTGCCCACCGCCCAGGTGGGCTCGTCAAAAGGGCCCCTCTGTGTGGAGTTTGCATCTTCTCCCTGTGCTCCCACAAAAAAAAAAAGTTACTCAGGGAGTGTAATAATTTCCGTATTACTTATTACTCCTTTAAAAATGTATACTGTGTGTGTGTGTGTGTGGGGGGGGGGGGGGGGGGGGGGGGGTATCACATTACATTTGTCTGTAACGAGTAGTGTAAGAGGCATTAGTCGCTAAAGCCAGTAATCACATTACAGTTACTATTCAAACACATGACATTACATTCTTCAAAGATCAGCAGGATCAGGATGGAATCTGCAGGATTATGAGGGGAGAAAAACACACCAAACGTGCAGTGATTTTTCATGCACTCAATTAAACAACACAACAACTAGATTGTGTGACTTGTGTGTATGTCCTCATTAGCAGTGTTCGGGGTAACTCATTACAAAAGTAACATATTACATGTAATATATTACTTTTAGCAGTAACTCAGTAATATAACTTATTACTTATAGGATTTCAGTAATATTATACCAGTTACTTTGTCAAGTAACTCAAGTTACAAATTGAGTCACATTTTTTTTTAAATCAAAGCACATATTTAAAAAAAATACAATCATTTCCTAATCAAAATTGTGTGTTTTTATGCAAATAACCACTATAGATGACAATAACAAAGAAAATTTATATAAATAAATAAAAAAATAATAATACCAGTAATAAACATTTAGAATATTGGATTGTTTACACTGACTTCAAGGCGGTTTAAATTATTTTTCGGGATGGTTCCGGGGCGAGGATGTCATTCTGCTGCTGCTGTTGTTTTGGTAAAAGTAATGCAAAAGTAGTGTAAAAGTAACAAGTTACTCTACACAGACAGTAATATTGTAAAGTAACTTATTACTTTCAAATGAAAGTAACTAGTAATATGTAGTATATTACATTTTGAAAGTAACTTGCCCAACACTGCTCATTAGGATAGGGATGTGTGCTGATATGGGCTAAGGTTTCAATGTTATATTGTTAACTGGCAATTAGGTTGACAATGCATCTCAGGCGATGTTGCGGAGTAACGCAAAAGTAATGTAACGAGTAGTGTAACGAATTACTGTCTCCAGGGAGTAATTAAGTAAAGTAAGGCATTACTTTTTTTAAAGTAACGTGTAATGTATAATATATTACGTTTTTGAGTAACGACCCCCAACACTGATCCAAAGTAGTTTGTTTACGTTACGCGTTACGTTACTATATTACTATATATAATAAAATGACAGTAAGTTACTGTAAGTAAGTTACTAGTTACTGCCCGACATTGGGTTTGGAGATCATGCAAGATGGCCCATATACATAATAATCCTTTTGTCATATTGTCACTTTGCAGTGAACAAGGATTCGATGAGGGACTGAGCACTCTTGGGATGGTGTCTGGGTTGTTCCAGGCAGTTTGGTCTATGGGGTAAGTCCTGATGAGGACGTTTACTGACACAAATTCACATGCAAATTCTCTGAGAAACAGGGCAGGAAACAAAGCTATGTGTGCAGCAGCCACAGGAGGTGCTGTTGCTTTCCAACATGAGCCTCCACTTTAGTAGCCACATCTGGCGTTGGATTAGGAGGACCTCAGGGATTGAAGTTCTCAATCACTATGATGGATTTCAGTCAGTTGGAGTGGAGATATGACATGTGAAAAGTACAAAAATGAAAGCCCCTATGGGAATTATTTTTATTTCAATTTGTGAAATATTCATTTGTTCATTTGTTCATTTTATTTCATTTGTATTGAGCTTGAATGAAATTTTATTTTTGAAAAATTCAGTTTGACTTTATAAAAACAACAACATACTGTATATAATTGTGATTTATTGTAGCCACTAATTTGCATATGTCTATGTTGGAACCTATAACATACTGAGTCCGCTTGGAACACAATTCATGCATCATTACTGGGTATTTGGGAACTTTTAGAGTGAAATGAGTGTCCACACTATCCTATCTTTTTTTACATGAAAACCTATGGGAAGCCACCGCACGGCGGGAAAAAGCAGGCACTTTAAAAAGCCCCAAATAGCTAAAATAGGCATAGAAAATCTTTCAGTCAGAAGATTTTTTTTCTTTAATCCCTGGGACCTCTGAATGATGAATGATAGTAGTCACCTGTCAAAGTGGATGACAGAGTAGATACATAGCAGCCATAACCAAAGTCTGCCAGCATTTGGCTGCTTGCCTAGTGTTTATTTCCTGCCTTATTTCAAAGTAAATGCCGGAGTTGCTTTGATTTTTAATGTTGCAATTTGGATTATTTTGAAAGCGGAAATGCATTTCTTTCAGGATGTTTTATGGTCCCACGGTGGGTGGCCTTATCACACAGCATCTGAACTTCGAGTGGGCAGCTTCAGTCCAAGGAGGTTTGGGCTGTTTTGCTGTAAGTATCAGTTGCATCGTACATGTGCATTATGGGCAATGTAGTTTCCTCTTGTGAAGAGCCATGTGGACATCAATCCACAGGACTAGCATTTTAGCGCTTCAGCATCTTCCTGTTATAGGAAATCTCACAGTCTGTGATCACGAATTTCTGGCCAATGGGCGTCCGGGTAGTGTTCGCGCCCCCGTGTTACCTCCGGCTTGGTCGGGCGTCTGCGGCTGTGGTCGGCTGTGTCTGTGGGTGGGAAGCCGGATTGGCGGTATGTGTCCTGGTCGCTGCACTAGCGCCTCCTCTGGTCGGTCGGGGCGGAAGGGAACTGGTGGGAATAGCACGATCCTCCCACGTGCTAGGTCCTGCCGGTGAAGCTCCCCGCTGTCAGGTGAAAAGAAACGGCTGGCAGCTGCGCATGTGTCGGAGGAAGCATGGTGCTAGTCTACGGCTCTCCCCAGATCGGCAGAGGGTGGAGCAGCGATCGGGGCAGCAGGGGGGGAAATTGGAGTACAATTGCGGAGAAAATGGGGGCGAAATCAGAAAAAGAATATGGCCAATTACATCCTCACACTAAGAGGTCACAAGGCAGATTTTCAGGCCTGAATAATCTTGTCATTGAAATAGATAATAAATAAATAGCATTTAGACTATGAAACGTGCTGCATTGTTTTCATGGCACCTGGCGTAACGAAATAACGAAATGCAATTCCAGGCCTGGTAATAATTTCAGGTGCTAAACCGTTTGATGAAGATCGGTAGAGAAACAAGTTGTGATTCATATTTCTCAGCAGTCACACACGTGCAACTCTGGGATATGTAGTCATTCATCGAAACAGGAACTGGTACAGAAGTGAGTTACCCACTGATGAAACCACAACTCATGCCTCATCCTCTCCACAGGCCTTTCTTCTTGGTGTATATTATCTCTGTCAAAGACCCCAGCAACAAAGGTACTTCCCATCAAATTAAGATACATTTGTTTCATATGTTGACCCCCCCCCCTTCCTTATTTATTGTTTAACTCCAAGAACATGCTGGACATAACATGAACTCTTCCTTTTTGTAGTGTTGTTCAAGAGAATGGCGTTAGACATTCAGATGAGCGGACTCCTCTTCTGGACGAATAAAACCATCATCTGAAAAGCAGCATGTGGACGGACGTCATACCAACTCCAAGCTGGTTTGAATGTTTCAGAGGTTGCTGTGGTCATCAGCCAGCCCAGCTTCAACTTGAATTCAACTTTGCACATTTTTAAATGTGCAAAATGGCAAACTTAACTTTTATAATGAATTACTGTTAACTCTTTTTTTAAATCTTTTAAAATATAGGTTATACTTTCTTGTGTTACAGGGATTGTAATGATTTTAACTTGGATCAGGCATACATTTTATTGTTTGTTCATGGACTGTCATAGAGAGCCAAAGTGAACGTCACTTCCTGCTTCAGCGCTGTACCAGAAATGTTCACCCGCCATTTATTTTCCCATAGACATTTGGTAAAATGCTTATAAAAATAGTTTTACTTGTTCAAACCAAACGGTTCAGATATATTTCGAAACAGGAGAGACCGCATAACATTTCACTCAGACCAAAAACACAAGACCTAACCCTAACCCTTCTTGCAGATTTAAAGAAAATATTTTTTCGATGTTGTTTTTTAAAGTTTTGGTCCGCGTGAAATGTTCTGTGGTCTCTCCCGATTCTAAATATAGCTGAACCGTTTGGTTTGACCAAGTAAAAATATTTTTTATAAGCATTTTACAAAATGCCTATGGGAAAAGAAATGGCAGATGAAAATCTCTGGTACAGTGCTGAAGCAGGAAGTGATGTGTCACTTTGGCTCTCTATTGAATAATAAGCCGAATGTATGTTTTGATTATTATGCTTTAAGAATCACAATAACTAGAAGGAAACAGTGCAGCTGTATTTTTGCTTTGACTTGATACATGAGGCAATTTGAGGCGTGAAATGATGTTGATTTTTGCAATAACTTTCAAGTAGCACTTTTCAATGAATGAGTACAGTGAAAATCACAGGGCATTCACATTCCTGCAGCACCGACGTTTCAATTCAGGGTTTAAGTTTTCCACATCCCATGACTTGGATTATGTCTAAGGGACACGCAAGCTGCCAAACAGCTTCATGTAACGGGAATAAAAATTACCATCCGTCATGACAGAGAGAAGACAGCATATTACACAAATTATAGAATAAATTGAACGTAATCTATAGCCTAATTATTTCCACATCTTGCCACCTTATGGTATGACCAGAGACAGGTATATAGAAGAGTCGCGACATCTCCATTCACTCCAATGGACCAGTTTTTTACTCTCAAGAGTTCCAGGAATTAAGGTCCTGGATTAAGCAGCACTGTCGTTGCAACAAAATGGACAGTTTGTATTGTACTTTGATTTATTTTATTTTTTAATCAAATTGTACATTATCAGCTTTATTTTAGCTTTCAAAAGTAGCGCGAGACCCCTTCCTGGCTGTTCATTGGCTAATGAGTCATGCATTTTGGTCCTCCGCTGACGCCACTCTCTCTAAATTGCTCTGGGTATGGCTATTCATTCATCAATAGCTGTACTTAATACTACATGTATTAGCTACTTTGTGCCTTTTCTTCATATTGACCTACTTTAAGACTCTGCTCTGTGAATATTTAAGTTTTACACTGATTTGAATAAAAATAGTAAATAACTGAAGAACAAGTTGTGTGTTTGTTTACTTCATCCATGCCATCTTTATGCACACCATGCAAACAGCATGACTGTATGTATTGCATAGAATGCACAAAGGAAATTATAGTAATTTTAGTATAAAATACTTGTTTTGTTAAGTGTTAAGCCATTGCCATTTAAAGTACTGATGTTGTGGTGGGAGGTTGGCGGTTTTTAACCTTGCGAGGCACAGTATGGTCAATATTATGAATTGAAGTTTTGGGAGGAAATTGTTTATTTTCTTCTTTTTTTTCTCTAATATAAATAATTTGTAGTGTGAACTACTAGAAATCAGAAGGTGGCGGTAATGCACTAAAATGGTTGCCAACCGCCATAAAACTCAATCGAAGAAGAACGTTGCCGGGAGGCAGCTGGATTCGTGCGAGATCACGATCACACGACGAATCCATCTTGCCACGCTCCAATCTATTGGTTTGAATCTGAACCACCAGTGGTTCAACCAGTGTCCTATGAAGCAGCTATGGGCGGGCTTTAGGTGTGACGCCAGCGAGAGCGAGCCAGTCACACACAGCCAATCACCTGCCAGGTATTTTTTTCAAAGTGTCTGCCCTTTGAAACTGTTTCCAGAGTGACTCGTTCCCACATGGCTATGTGAAAACAAAACATCTGGCAGCGTCAGCTTAAAGGTTTTTTTCCTTAGAAACAAGATTTGAAACTCTCATTCACAAGTCATATAAATAAAATGCTATTGCTTTTGCCCATGGGTCAATTTACACCATGGAAACAAAGTAGACAGACTCAATTTTGATTTCTGTTATTTGAACTGTACGCATTCACATTTCTAGGAAATGCTCTCCACTTTGACTTATGGATACTTGGCATAGATGTAAAACTCCAAAATTAAGCTTTAAAATCATTTTGTACCACATACAAATGTGTTACAAGGGGGGAGCTTTTAAGATCCTGAGCGTCCGTATCTTGAATGTTTCATTCGTAACCTCCACAAAAACAAAATGCATACAGTATATTTTATTTATTCAACAAAATTGCTAGATATCCAAATGTGTCTTTAACAAAAGGTTTATAGTAACAGCCGGTGAACTAACAAAACACTGAAGACATGTATTACTCAAGATCTCTTACAGGCTAAGAAAATAGAACTATAATGTGGCAGAAATATCCCATCTACTGTATGCTGGTCACTAAAAATTTATACAAATATGACTACAATAAATAATTATAAAATATAAAACATAAAAAAATACAATCCCCAGGATTGTAGAATGCTATATTTTAAGACAACAAAATAAATTTGAACTTTTCCTCGATCAATCTGTATTACCGTACATGTAAGTGTAAAAATACATTACGGACATACTGACTCTTTAAGAGGCATTTCTTAATATAAAAAACGTCTACACGCAAAACATCTAAAAAATAAATGTACAACACAACAGGGAGATCTGTTGTCCTTATAAAAAAAATATATGTTACTTGACTAAAATGAATAATGCATGAAACCACTCCCAATTGGTAACGTTCATGCTAGCATGTCCACGCCATGAGCTTAGGCGTCAGGCTGGAAGGCATCGTTGGTCCTGCCTGTCGGCCTCCTTGGGAGCGGTCTGTCTGTGGATCTGGCTCTCCTCCTGCTGCTCGCTGACCATGGAGCCTCTGGGTCTGAACGTGTGCTTTGAGAGGGTGATAATGGCAACTTTCTCACCTTCTTCTTCCTTTTAGCGCTTCGGGGAGACACAAGCAAACAATGGCTTTAAAACCAACCAAGTGCCATCTCTGTACATAGGAATTTGAAGAGTTATGGTCCAAGACTCATGAAGAAGAAGGGAGATAGTATGAGACTGTTGGAATCCCAGAATGGTGAAGAAGAGTAATCCTGCCACTGATGGTGTTTCTCCTTATATTATATAATTAATTAATAGTTAATATTATATATAATAATATTAGTACAGAGGTTTTCAAAGTGGGAGGCGGGCCTCCCCAGGAAGGGGCTCAAAAACAGTTTCAGGGGAGGCTCAGTGAATGGAAGTGGGAAAAATATGACGTTAGTTATTACATTAGTTATCAAAAGGAGATCACATAGAATAGCCTAAAATGTGTGTGATTTGGTTAAAGAGATAGTTCAGAGATAGAGTAGTATTGGGGGATTTGACTGTTTCCCCCATTTTTCCAGAGTCAGAAATAAATAAATGCCTTCAGACAGACTTTTTTATTTATTTATTTTTAATAGTCTGAAGCGATCTCGTCTCAGATAAAGTAGATAGAGATGGCAGTGTTGCATTGGGTCACTGAACCAGAGTTTGTAGAGTAAAAAAAATCGGGTGCAAAAACATGAACAGAGAAGAAGAAGCAGTGACTGTCCAGAGCATACATGGGCAACATACGGCCCGCGGGCCGCCCCCTGTGTGGCCCGCGATGGCGATGGAATTGCAATTTTTTTGTTTTTGTTTTTACAGTGCACCTGAATGCAACATGCAAGATACCCGCTGAATAAGTGTCCAAATGTTCATGTCATTCTGGCCAATACTCTTCTGATAGCATTTCAGTCTGGAATATGGAATATCTTTCAATAATATTTATGACTAAAAGGCTAAAAGTAATCTCATGTGTAAGAAATTACTGTTCTACATTGAAGTAGAAATTTAAATAATTAACTTGTTGGTTTTGGATTTATTTAGCTTCAAGAGTGCATTTTTGTTCTTGTATGACCCTCAACACAGGCTTTGAGAATCCCGGGCCACTTACTGATACTTATGCTTAAATTAACCCACTCATATTCTGGTTTATTTCAAGAAAAACATTTTGGCTAGTGGAAATTCTAATTTGCTGATAACTTTAAAATCTAGCAGCCATATTGGCAGGTGGTGAAAAAAGTTACTTTCAAGCCCTGCAGGGAGAGCAGGTGGTGACATAGGAGTGAGTGAGAAAAGGATCAAATATTGGTGGTTAAGACTGAATAATGACATCACAACTGTTAATTTAAAATGAGTTATTCCTCTAAACCTGGCTTCAAATGCCCAACATTTTTCGCGCTGGCGCCGTTCAGCCCTCAGCAAAACCTGGTAGCGAGGACATTTTTTTGTGGCCCTCTCTATCATCAAAGTTGCCCATCCGTGGGTTACGGCATGACAATATTTGTTCGGCCCCCGGCAACAATCTGGGTTTCTCATGTGGCCCCCCATGAAAAATAGTTGCCCACCCCTGGGCTAGAGTGTGAAGGAGGTCCACAGGTGCAGGCGGCAGCCAGGAGAAAGGCATCCTCTGAAGTAGTTATAGTATATTGTACTAATGCAACAGGGACATAAACCAACGCGTTTTCGACTTACAAAGTCTTCATCAGGGTATAAATACAATCACATACAGGTGCAGAGTTTAAAGCCTACCAGGAGGCCATGTGCTGGAGTCACATGGGTGAGATGGTACCTATTTAAAAGAGCCACCAAGTGGAGGAGAACAAGATCAAATCGAGCAATTACAGTCACACACAATAAAAATAAACTGCAAGAAAAAGACACTAAAGTCAATCTTGCACCTATGGCTGAGGTGAGCAAAGAGAAGTGAATTATAATCAAATTAATGAATTATTAATCAAATCTAGCCAAGCCACATAAGATTTGTAATAACTACTTCAGACACAGTTGTTCAATTCAACTCAATTGTTGAGATCAAATAACATATTCATGATCCCATAGGCATCCAGGACTTTAGCGAATATTATGGTAAGCAAGTCAACTGGGGAATGGGGGCTTTGTCTTGGGCTGCCTTAGTAGATTAGTTTGTTTTGTTTGAAGTAGAGACTGTTCAGTGGCTATAAAACCATAATCCAAAATTCTGCATTCTAAACTATAGAGGAGGATGCAGCGTGGTTGTCAAGAAAAATCTACTCCTGTCCTGAGTAGCCTTGTGCAGTGTTCAATAACCACCATGCACTTTGAATTTGAAAATAAAGGTAATCTGGAAGATTAGATTTGAGCAAAGTGATAGGGAGGAGAGCCCCTTACTTGGTATCAGTCAACTCAGGGTCGGTGTCTTGCTCGGAAAGAAACCTGAGTTCTCCAGAGGCACTCATTGCTGCCGACACCTTGGAGAGGGGAGAAAGATTCAAATGAAAACAAGGAGATGGACAGAACATACATACATACATACATACATACATACAGTGGAAACCACCTATAGTGATCACGGTTATAGTGTTCAACCACTTATATTGATCAAAAAGCTTGGTCCTGAATCATTCCTATATACATGCTGTTTAAATCATCTGCTTATAGTGATCATTTTGGGCCTTGTCCCACCTGAGAACAATGGGGGGGGGAACAGTAATTGTATAATTTCTTTACTTACAAACTACCAAAAATGAGCGAACAAGATACAGCAGCGATACTGTGTGCATGTCTGTCTGTATATGGAGAGATCTTCCCGGCATCTCTGTCTGTGGAGAGATGGCGGCATCTCTGTGTATGTGAGACCGCTGTGTTTGAAACGGGTTTGAAACAGCTGGAGGCCTAACTTACTGTATGGATTTTTTAAGTCAATAACATTCCTTTACTTTATATGTGCTGTATTCATGTCATACATATACAAATGTCAATTAGATGCTAATCTGCATGAGAAATATAGAAAAAGGAAAAAAATCGGTTATAATGATCATCCACTATAGTGATTAATTTGACCCGTCCCAAGGTGATCACTACTGTATGTATATATATATATATATATACATATATACCGTACATATACATATATGTATATATATACATTTATTTATTTATTTCAGGGACAGTGCACATTAATCAACATGTCAGTTTCCGCCATCCATGTAAATGCACCAGAGTTAGCGAGAGAGCTAATTTTCATCTGTAGTTCTATATACAGTATATATATATATATATATATATATATATATATACATATATAATAGAAACAGAGAAAAAACATACAAACGAGAGAAAAGAAAATGCATCTGGTTTGCAGAGAATGCATACCGCCCATTCAACATCACTACCATCTTACCAACTTACCCCACAACCAGCACTATTGTAAGGACGGGTTTCTGAAGCAGGAGAGAGCAGTGGATCGTTAGGTCTCCTCACCTTGGTTGGTGTCGACCTCTCAGCAGTCCCTTCAGAAAAGACAGTGTCTGCCTCCAAGCACTGATCCACTCCTTCGTTGAAATCTCCTGCAACAGCAGCATAGGCTACGTCAGCATCTGGCGCCCATACATCCAGAGGCTGCATGTACAGCAGTGATTCCTAAAGTGTTGGGCCGCGGCCCACTGGTGGGCCGTGGAGGTACTGCAGGGCAGGCACATTGTACAGTATCAAACATGTGTTTGTCGCAATAAGACAGTAGAAACTTACTCTCCTCTGCTACGTAAGTAGCAGGAAAATAACCCTGCTGTCCGTTGGGCAGACGGCCAAACCACCAGCTGTCGTTGTCTTTGTACAGGACATGGATGACATCACCGCGCTGTAGGGTCAGCTCGTCAGAGCGGTTTGCACTGTAGTCGTACAGCGAGACAACCTCCGAAAGGAACACAAAGGGCCATTGAAAAGGGCAGGGGAACGTTTGCATGTGATTCAGCCAAGTCTTACAGGGGATACTTTCTTACAGGGGATGCTTTCTCACAGGGGATACTTTCTCACATGGGATACTTTCTCACAGGGGATACTTTCTCACAGAGGATACTTTCTCACAGGGGATACTTTCTCACAGGGGATACTTTCTCACAGGGGATACTTTCTCACAGGGGATACTTCCTTACAGGGGATACTTTCTTACAGGGGATACTTTCGTACAGGACTTTCTCACAGGGGATACTTTCTTACAGGGGATACTTTCTCACAGGGGATACTTTCTTACAGGGGATACTTTCTTACAGGGGATACTTTCTTACAGGGGATACTTTCTCACAGGGGATACTTTCTCACAGGGGATACTTCCTTACAGGGGATACTTTCGTACAGGACTTTCTCACAGGGGATACTTTCTTACAGGGGATACTTTCTCACAGGGGATACTTTCTTACAGGGGATACTTTCTCACAGGGGATACTTTCTCACAGGGGATACTTTCTTACAGGGGATACTTTCTCACAGGGGATACTTTCTTACAGGGGATACTTTCTTACAGAGGATACTTTCTTACAGGGGATACTTTCTCACAGGGGATACTTTCTCACAGGGGATACTTCCTTACAGAGGATACTTTCTCACAGGGGATACTTTCTCACAGAGGATACTTTCTCACAGGGGATACTTTCTTACAGAGGATACTTTCTTACAGAGGATACTTTCTCACAGGGGATACTTTCTCACAGGGGATACTTTCTCACAGAGGATACTTTCGTACAGGGGATACTTTCTTACAGGGGATACTTTCTCACAGGGGATACTTTCTTACAGGGGATACTTTCTCACAGGGGATACTTTCTCACAGGGGATACTTCCTTACAGAGGATACTTTCTCACAGGGGATACTTTCTCACAGAGGATACTTTCTTACAGGGGATACTTTCTTACAGAGGATACTTTCTTACAGAGGATACTTTCTCACAGGGGATACTTTCTCACAGGGGATACTTTCTCACAGGGGATACTTTCTCACAGAGGATACTTTCGTACAGGGGATACTTTCTCACAGGGGATACTTTCTCACAGAGGATACTTTCGTACAGGGGATACTTACTGTTTGTTGAATGGAAGCAGAATCTGTTTCCATACGGCCTGCAGAAACATAATCAGGGAGGCCCTAAAGGAAGAAAAGAATTAGGGCTGTCAAAGAATATTCTATATTTGAATATATATTCGAATATAAAAATTAAAAGAATATTTGAATATAAAAATTTAAATTCGAAATGATTATGAATATTATTATTATTATTATTATTATTTTCTTTTACATTTAACCAGGTAAAAAACCTGGCCAAGAGGGCAACATAAAAACATACATCGTTTGCCTGGTTAAATAGACCAAGTAGTTATATAAGCTCTTTGGTTGTATTGGTTTGCCTTGCCACACATGCTAATTTTTAGTTTTAGTTTTTTGTATTTTAGTAATTTTAGTATTCAAACGAAGATGTTTTGTTTAGAAGGAATATTCGAATATGATTTTGGGGCAATTTTGACAGCCCTAAAAAGAAGTAGCATTTTTGGAGGACAGGTAAGTATTAGTTGACTACTGTGTAATCAGTACAGACCACATGAAACGGCTCTGACAGAGGGTCGGTGACGTATCAGACTGAAAACAAATATTGTCTGACATGAAAGAGGGTTGAGAGGCGGGCCATAGCGTGTCGATGATTTGATTTGACAGTTCTGGGGACTGGAGTTGGCGTAGGCCAATCCTGGTGCTTGTATAGGGTGTTCCGCCTCCAAATCCAGTGGGATTCAGCATGTTCTGCCGCTACGCGAGTGGGATCCGCAGACAACTGAGGAACTGGCTGTTTCCGCGCGTATACTGCTGTTTCAAAGCCAAATGTGCCGGCTGCCGGCTTGGGATGTCTGATGGGCCAGGGTATGACCTGCGGACGTTAATGTTATTCCTGGAATGCGAGTTTAATGAGCCAATTACATACTTATTGGCCAAATATATTAACATTTATGGGCTAGAAAAGTCTGCCCATGTACAGTAGGCACTAGGCAGCCATTTTGTCTGCCCGGAATTTTCTTCTCGCAGTGAAGATTGATTGACAGCTGTCATGTCGTGATATGATTGGTTGGAATGGGGTAGAAATGTGATAGTTCTGCATGACGTCAGCATACTGTAGACCAGTGATACTCAACTGGCAGCCCACGGGCCACATGCGGCCCGCGGGCGCCCCCTGTGTGGCCCGCGATGGAATTGAAAAAAAAGAAAGAAAAAAAAAAGATTGTACAGTGCACCTGAACGCAACATGCAAGATGCCCGCTGAATAAGTGTCCAAATCTTCATGTAATTTTGGCCAATACTCACACTTCTGTTATAGCATTTCAGTCTGGAATATGGAATATCTTTCAATAATCTATGATTTAGCTGCTAAATTGTTAAATACCGCCGTCTGCTCGCTACTCAGGCACTTATGTATGTACTTAACCTAAGTAACTATCCGGTGTGCACAACATTGTCAGACTATAAACTCCGTCTGACACCTACAATCCGCTACAGAAAAATGTATATTGATTGTTTATTAACTGGCCCCTGGCCTTCTATCATTTCACAAAAGTGGCCCCCGGGCAAAGCAAGTTGAGTATCCCTGCTGTAGACTACAGTTATGAATGAAATCCTGAAAAATTAACTTTTGATGTGGAAAAAACGTGAAAAACTAAGACATTTTATTTTTGTGATGATTTTTTTGGCATACATTATTAAATAGGTGCACTGAATAACCAGGGATGTGATCTCAAATAGAAAAAATAATAATAATTTCAGCTCGACTTCAAGATTCAACCGAGAGAGAGAGAGAGAGAGAGAGAGAGAGAGAGAAAGAAAAGGAGACAATCACAAAAAAGTAATAGACTTATAAAACTATTATTAGCCTACTATTTATAGTAATACTACTATTAGTATCCTTACTGTCTGTAGCCTGAGAGATGTAGCTCCTCTTAGACGCTGACCCACTGGACTGAAACCACCTGAAATCACAGACAAAGCGTAAATGTGTCATGTAACACTACAACTCAATACAAGCACTTGTGTGTGCAGTGATCACCTACGGACGCAAGTGAAAATGACAAGAGGTCCATCTCTGTCCCTGTGAACGGTGTACATGCTTGCTTCTGGAGGTTCTCAACTGCAATACTGAGCTCGGGGTGTGTTCAGTCTTCAGTTAAATCCCTGCCGTGTTTTCAAATATTATTGGAATTCCCTGCAGGTTTTGCTCTGCGTGAGCTGCCCCCCCGAAGCTCCTTTGTGCACGTACGCTTTGCAAATATTGGACCTCATAGAGTTGCAGCAGAGGCCTTCACAAGTTAACCCATTAATCACTAATAGCTATTATTTAGTATGTGAAGGAAAAGCCCAAAGAATTATTTTTCTGTTAGAGGTGGAAACACAAAATTAGCTGTTTCCACAGGTAACTTTGTCAAGACGTGGCTACACATGGAAGAAAAAAAAGTCCACATATTTATCATGCCTTTATTAGACAAAGGTGATTTTCTTTCAAAAATGCCCCAAAAAATATATATCAAAAATGTTTTAACAAAACGTTTGTCATTCATTTGACATGCTAAGACATCAGATTTACACTGGATCACTGCACATATTCTTAAAACTGAAGTTGTTTTGAAACATTTGATGAGATCCAGCCATTTCTGTATCAGATTATATTTAGTCGTTAGCCACATGGGGGTTACTCATTCTATAATGTTTCACAAAAACTATTGTAAATACGGTTTCCAATGAACCCCTTGTGACTAAAACGTGCGCTGTAGCCTCATACTTTGACCCATTTGAAACATTCCAATGGATTTGTGCTCAGCTCAGGCGACTACTTTAAGTGTTGGAAGGGCAAATAACAGTGTGTGATTAGCCGTGGTACTCACGGGTTTGGCTGCTCAGGGCCGCAGCCTGGGGGATCAGCTGCTCTGCCAGAGGACCAGAGAGCTGCAGTTTGGCGTGCGGTGACAGCAGGGACGGAGGTGGTAACGAGACATTGAATCCCATCTGGAAAGGGGTGCACTCAAGTTACATTTTCAGGATATAACCCAAGACAGTGGTTCACAAATGGGGGTCCGTGGCACTTTGCCAGGGGGTCCGCGAAAGGTTTTCAGGAAAATGAAAATAAAACCTTTTTTTTTGGGTTGCAAAAGCTTCATAGTTCAATGAAAATATCGTATGCTTTAAATCTAAAATGTTTCATGGATTACATTCTAATCTAACAAACCTATCAATTTAAAAGTGAAGCACGTTACCGTGGAAACAATTAAGCTTAGCCCAAAATCACAAATCAGAATGAGGGGGGCCCCGGTATATGTTCTATCTTGTAAGGGGTCCTTGGCTGAAAAACATTTGAGAACCTCTGACCTAAGATACACTGACACTAACTGGGTTTCCATCCACCTCTGGATATTCGCATTTACCCAAAATGCGAATATAAACTTGAATGGAAACACCAGAAATTCGAATAAAGGTCGAAATATCGCATAAATGTTTTTACGCTTGGAGGGGGTGGATTTATCAGCGTATCGACAGTAGGAAGATGCGAACTTTTGCAATGGAAACAGATTTTGCGAATTAACGATGACTACCAGATGTGACTTCACTTCCGCTTTATGCTACTCCGGGGGGAAATGGTGGCGATTAGCGCCAGGCAGTCTGAATGAAATTGAATGTAACGTTCCCAATTCTATGTATTAAATTCTAAAAAACGACCCTCAACATTTGGGAAGGCTAAGCCACACAACTAGTTCGTTATAATCTAACATCATGCTTTGAAGGCGACTTTACGACGATGACGGTGATGACTCAATCAAAGCAGGTCTCCGCTGATAGAGATCTCTTACAGGCACACAGGCACACAGGCACGTTACGCCTCCTCCTGACGAGAAGCGCCACCGACTGCTCAACCTGCCGACTCCCAAAACTCGCTAAACAAAACTGAATGGAAACGCATAAATTCGCATTTTATTTTGCGGATTTTCACAAAATTCGCTTGAATTATGCGATACATTTGGATGGAAACCCAGTTACTGACAAGTCTTCAGTACTTGAGGGGAAACCAAAGAAGGAAAAAAATGGGTTCAGTCAGAAATTATAGTTTTATTCATGTCAACTTAAATAGCTTTTTGGGCGTCCGGGTAGTGTAGCGGTAGATTCCCTGCGTACCAACACGAGGGCCGCAGGTTCGCGCCCCCCCCCCCCCCGTGTTACCTCCGGCTTGGTCGGGCATCCATACAGGCACGATTGGCTGTGTCTGCGGGTGGGTAGCCACTACTAGCCAGATTAGGGTGTCCTGGTCGCTGCACTAGCGCCTCCTCTGGTCGGTCGGGGGGTGCCTGTTTGTGGCGGAAGGGAACTGGTGGGAATAGCGTGATCCTCCCACGTGCTACGTCTTGCCGGTGAAGCTCCCCGCTGTCAGGTGAAAAGGAGCGGGTGGCAACTGCGCATGTGTCAGAGGAAGCATGGTGCTATGGTCTATGGCTCTCCCCAGATTGCCAGAGGGGGTGCAGCGACCGGGGCAGCAGGGGGGAAATTGGCCAAGTACAATGGGTGGGAAATCAGAAAAAAAAAAAAAAAAGTGAAATAGCTTTTCATTATACTAGATCAGGGGTCACCAACCTTTTTGAGGTTGAGGGCTACCTGAAGGGTAGAGAGTCATGTGGGGGGCTACCTGTTGAAATTTGCTCGATTTACCTTTAAATAATGAGTATTATGCATTTAATCGAGACATACACTCTTTTCTTTCACTGTTGTGAAGAAGAACTCTTCCTCCCACTCCTCTTGAAATTGGTAATGTTTTTTCTTTCGCTTTTCTGCCATTGTTCTTGCTTTCCATCATTTAGCTTAGCCAACTGATATAATCATTGGCAGCTGGCAGTCGCACTGTCGCAGAGTGAATGACGTAGTGACGTAACGTAAAACTAAACTGTGACCCCAGCCCAGGTGGATCAAAATAGTTAATCAATAATTAATTATACACAGACAATAAACGTTTTTAAAACGTATGCATTGTTAAACCAATTCTTTTCTACATTTGTGTGTTATTGTGGGAAGGGAGGAGAAAAACAAATAAAAAATACATTTTTCTGATATTTTTTTGTTTTGTTTTTTTGTTTTTCCTTTCTTTCCCCTGTGTCTGAGCCTGTTTGTCTGTTTTGTCTTGTTTGTGTAAAAAAAAAAAAAAATTTTTTTTATTTTTTTACATTTTTCTGAACGTGGCCTGCGGGCGCCACAGCGCCACCCCGGGCACCGTGTTGGCTACCACTGTACTAGATCATCTATCCAAGGTGCAGCGAGGTTACATTTAAAAAGCCCTACAGAGGTCAAGCTCACAATACTCACTGTTCCAGCGTCCAACGTCAACCTCCTCCCCAAGTGAGTCACGCCCGCTCTGTCTGTAAACCACAAACACAGTGTATTTTTAATGTCAATGATTAGATGGCACTACACTGTTGCACAAACACAGTTTAATATGGTCATGAGATCATCATCGACATGGCAATAAGAAAACTCACATCTAAAATACGTACCTTGTTCAAACATGTATCCAGGAGTTGAGGATCTTTGAGGATGTGGTTCCTAAAAACGGTTTGAAAGGGTAAGTTTTGGAGCACACCGTATTTCTGAGGGTAATAAGAATTTGAAACACCACATCCCAAAACAACACAGAGTGAGTATTTACAAGAACTGAATCCAGTTTATCTTTGACACGCTGCATCTTCAGTGACAGTCTCGTTGCTTGGGCATACTGGTCCATGGCTGAAGAAGTAGCCGTGTCCTGGAACACCAACGGCTCAGGTGTGTTCCTCAAGGTTCTAGCGTCAACAGAAGCACATCTGCTCGTTCCCTTCATATCCTGCACCTCCAGCTGGGAAACTGCACGGAACAGAAAGACATGTTGTCAGCTCTATTTCTGTATATCTGTGCATTTACGTTGCTATCGAACTTCCGGTAGTCTCGCTGGCCAGCCTCCTCTCCCTTCCGTCCGAGGAGTCTGGCGCCGCAGGTCTCCATAGTGGGATTGCGATGGGCGGTGCTTAGCGGCAGTGCCCTTGGAAAATAGTTTCAAACAATCCAACTGGCCGTTTTCAGCGTGTAGCAACGAGCTAGCGTGTAGGTTTCTACCGTTAGCTTGCTAGCTGGGTTAGCGTTGTTGTTTTCACTGCGGCGTCAGTGCACTATTTACAGCGACACACAGGGAGGAGGGAGCGGAAGCCGCTCTGATTGACATGGTCGGAGCCAATGACAGAGCTTGTAATAAGCCGGGAGCGGACATCCGGCTGCCACCGAAACAGTCGCTCCAATGGGAGAGCAGAGTAGAGCAGGGGAGGGCTTATCCCAGTTATGGAGACCTGTGGCGCCAGACTCCTCGGACGGAAGGGAGAGGAGGCTGGCCAGCGAGACTAACTATCGAAACTGACTTAAAGTTAGTAGGAGGAGAAGCTTCAAATGTGCTGTGGGTGCCGACATCGACATCACTTTGCCTGACCTATCGTGAAATAAACTTCGCATTGAAATTTGGGGGGAAAAGGTGAGGTGAATGACATGTCACATGGTGTTTCTCACAGGAGGGAAAGCGCTAACCTTTGCGGTCGTACAGGTACACGTGGACAGGCTGGCTCTGACCGAAGGCGCAGAAAGCGACCATGTTCTCATGAGGGTGGAACGCCACCCCGCGCAGAGCCGAGGAGTAACAAAGCTCCGAGTACACCGCCACCTGGTCGCCTGGGAAGACACACGAAAGCATCCAGAAGCGTGAACCTCTACGCAGAAGAACACTGTCAATGATATTTCCAAGAACAGATTTGCTGCTATTTCAGAGGAAAAGGCACACGATGCTCCTCACCCGTTTCGGCATTCCAAACGTAGGCCATCCCGTCCTCGCTCCCGGAAAAGATGAAGTTCCCACAGGGAGTGAAGGTGCTGTAGATCCGCTCTCTGTAGTTGGTAGCACCGGTGTACTTCTTGACGGCCAGTCTGAGAGAGACAGATAACAGATCAATGCAAAAGTTACATGATTTCAGTCTAGAGGAAAGCTACAGACTCCCAAGTTTGACCCAAACAACAATTGTAGTGGAAAACAAAATCGTAGAGTTACTCGTACTTTTCGATGATACATTGTGCCTGAGATTATACTGTATTTTTCTTTGCTGTGTCCTATAGAGGGGCAAAGTGAGCGTCACTTCCTGCTTTTCTCCCTGTACCAGCGCTGAAAAAATATGAATGGCGGTGAACGGAGAATAACTTTTGACTTTTTTGATCCCGTTTGAATTGTGCCACGGGGTGCCAACGTTCATTTTGTCCATTTAAAACATAACTTTGCATGTGAAGAAAGTCACAGTTTGTCGTCAAACTGAAACGTAGGGGTTAGTTTCGTATAAAAACTACATCGCTCGTGGGAAGCTCGTGGCACGTCGCCGGTCTTCAGCTTTGCCGGTAGAGAAAGTGACGTCACTTACGGTGAAAACACACCGCACGCGTCTCCTGCACGTAAGCTGCGCGGCGCGACCATTTGCGACCTTGTGCGCAGCCAGTTTTCATTAGGACACCATGTTAACAGATCTGTCAGTCCACACCGAATTGCGCGCAGCGCGCCGCTCAGCTCAGCTCCGCGGACGCTCAGGGCCGCTCAGCTCAGCCTGGAGTTCTATTTTCCTGCGCGGCCGTCTGCGCCTGTGAGCGACTCTGTCAAGTTGAACAGATCAGATAAGGGCAGACAGGAACTCCGAAACCGGACATTCGTCAAATAAAACCAATTTCAAAGTGAAATGTTTATTTATGTTGTTGATTGCCCCTTTGGAAGTGTGAAAAGAGAGAAAGAGCAGTGGGAGAGGGGGAGCGGCTTCTAGGGGCTCGTTGCCTGCGGAGCAACAAGTAGAGAGCTAGGACTCCCTTCTCTCTACAACAGCACGCACTGGGAAAACGGGAGGAGAACAGACAAATGATGCAATTGCATTTTATAACGAAGGTAGCCATTAACTGTTATCCCAAACATATTACTTTAGATATTTATGTCATCATTTACTTGGCCATGATAAGGAAGACAGGAGATCTGGGGCAAAATATATAGCGGACGAGCAGAGCGCGCAAAGAGAGCTGCGCTCTCTGTGTGGACACTTTAAGCGACTTCTGCGCAGAGGTGCGCTGCGCGGCGCATGCGCGCAATTTTCGCCTCTGGTATGTCCCCACCGTTAGGCGACAGTGTATGTAGTCTTTCTGATTTATAAGTTCTAGTGCAACAGTTTGGCGACAAACTGCGACTTTCTTGACATGCAAAGTTATGTTTTAAATTGACAAAATGAACGTTGGCACCCCGTGGCACAATTCAAACAGGATCAAAAGAGTGACGTTATTCTCCGTTCACCGCCATTCATATCTTTTCATCGCTGGTACAGCAGGGAGAAAAGCAGGAAGTGACGTTCACCATTCTCTATTGCCATTTGGTGCTGCAACATTCATTCTGTCATCTTATCATTTACATTCTCAGGTCCATCACTCTGAGGACACTGTCTTTGGCGTGGATGAGCAGGCGCCGGCTGTTCGGGTGGACCTCCAGCATGTTGATGGGGACGCCGCTGAGGTCGCTCTCGTCGATTTTCTGCCCAGAGACAAAACGTCGAATTTCAAAGTGATTAGAACACCTTTCAGTGAGCGGTAGAGTGTTTGCATTGTTCTATGGATAATTATTCCTCCCCAAACCTGCATCGGGGAGGTGGGGGGTAAATACGACAAAGTATTTATTCTGTACCTTCTCGATACACCAGCGATGACACGGCTGCTGCTGCTGCTTACTGTCCTTCACCAAGGTTTTCCAGACAATGATTAGACCTGCGTTGTCTGCAGAGAACATCCTGCTTCCTAATTAAGACAAATGACAACACAATGAGAACGTACTGTACAGCTGTATCCCCTCATCAATAAAGAAGTGTCTTCATTCACATCACAAAACAAAATATAGCCCACACCAGGGGTGTCCTAACCTTTTTGAATGGGGGCCAGATTAGATCATGTGAAAATGCCGGTGCTTCTCGCATCATATGGGTTATAAAGAAATGAAATCAAAAATCACATACAAATGTACTCTAAAGATTTTGTTTACCATCTGAAAACAGTAGTTCTGCATGTGCTGTTCCTACTTGGTTCCTGTACAAACTGTATTAGGTGAAGGGAAAAAATGCAAATTGAACTTGCTTGATTAACCTGTGTGGAGGGTCACATACATGTATAGTATATATTGAGAGACAAGCCGAGGGCCACTTAAGATCTGTCCGCAGGCCGCAATTGGCCCCCAGGGCCGGACTTTGGACATGCCTGGCCTAAGCAGTCATTTCCATAAAGCTGTATTTACAATTTGGAAAAATAAATGCTTATGTTCAATGGTGGATATCTCACTGCTTTTTTAGTTTTTTTTTTTGATAATTTTTTGGGGCATTTTTGCCTTTATTAGACAGGACAGAGTAGGCAAACAGGAAAGGTGGGAAGAGAGAGAAGGGATCGGATTTGAAACCCGCGTCGACCGCGTGAAGGACAGGACTGAGCCTCCGTGGTACGCGTGCTACCAGCGTGAGCCACCAGGACGCATGGATATCTGCACTGTTTGCATCCTCATCATACCTTCAGAGTCAAAGCAAGCCACGTTGATGAAACTGCTGTGACCGTCGAACTCCTGCAGCAGCTGGCCGTTGACGTCGTGAACGTCCAGCCTCCACACGCGTAGCAGACAGTCGTACCCCCCCGTCACCACCAGGTGCTGGGCCGCGGGGTGGTACTGGGCACAGTACACAAACGACGGGTGAGGGAGCACCTTCTGGGCGATCCCCAGGAGCCTCTCCACGTTCCACTCTCTGAGGGAAGAACGTGAAGGATCTGTTATCGAGAGGCAAAGGGGCCGCCTACTTCCTGCTTCAGCACTGTACCAGGGATTTTCTTCCGCAATTTATTTTCCCATAGACATTTCGTAAAATGCTTGTAAAAATAGTTTTACTTGGTCAAACCAAACGGTTCAGCTATATTTAGAATCGGGAGAGACCGTAGAACATTTCACTCGGACCGAAAACTAAAAAAAAACGACATCGAAAACACATTTTCTTTAAATCCGCAATTGTGTTACGTTTTGGTCAGAGTGAAATGTTATGTGGTCTCTCCTGTGTCTAAATATATCTGAACCGTTTGGTTTGACCAAGTAAAACTATTTTTTATAAGCATTTTACGAAATGTCTATGGGAAATTAAATGGCGGATGAAAATATCTGGTACAGTGCTGAAGCAGGAAGTAGACGGTCACTTTGGCTCTCTATTTAGGCATTCCACGAGGGGGGCGGGGGGCAGAGGGAACAGAATAAAAACAGAATATTATCTTATTATGCAAAGAACTAGAACGACCGCACCGCGGATTTATGCCTCCGCCATTAGTTAATTCTTGAATCCAAATCGCCATTTGAGGCAAATTGGAAGAAATTCCGTCAAGGCATTCCTGAGATCTCACGTTAACGAGCATGAAACGAGCGGTCGTGAGGTCACAGTAACCTTGAACTTTGACCACCAAAATCGAATCGGTTCATCCTTGAGGCCAAGTTAATGTTTGAGGCAAATCTGATGAAATTCCGTCAAGGCATTCCTGAGATATGGCGTTAACAAGCTTGAAAATGGCGTTGGAGAGGTCACAGTGACCTTGACCTTTGATCACCAAAATGTAATCCGTTCATCCTTGCGCCCAAGTCGACGTTTGAGCCAAATTGGAAGAAATTCCATCAAGCCGTTCTTGAGATATCGCTTTAACGAACTTGGGAATGGCATTCGTGAGGTCACAGTGACCTTGACCTTTGACCACGGAAATCTAATCAGTTCATCCTTGAGTCCAAGTCCATGTTTGAGGCAAATTTGATGAAACTCCATCAAGGCATTCCTGAGATATCGCGTTAATGTACTCCATGAATAATTCTACTGAGCCAGACAATCACCACTGGCACACACTGCCTCTGAAAGCATGGCAGCATAATGACACATAAGAGGAGTGATTACTCCCCCTAGAGGTGCTATGACACAAATTCAGCCAACGACAGTGGCAACTTGCGCATGTGTTTCATTCACATCCTAGCCATAACTACAAAATTATTTTCTGTTCATCTATTTTAATTGGATTCCTTAGTTTAAGTCTTTTATCTTTGTGAATGATGTGTTCCTATTCTTGTTATATGAGAGGACCCAGCATACTCACATTTCACTGCACCCTCCTTTATTGTTTACCCTATTCACCTTATTCTTTGCCCACACATGGACGCTTCCGCATTACGTAATTTTGTAATAGTATTTCCGTTTTGACTTGCCAAAAACCCCGCAGGCAAAATGGCTGCGCACACTCCGCTCCTAAAGTGACAAAATTACTCCCCCATAAACTAACATATCTTGGCCAATACGTATGTAACATACAAAATAAAACAACCCGTAATATCTTAATTTTATGTAGAATGCAGAGGACATGTAACTGTTTAGTTAAACTTGCATTCCAGGAATATTGTGCTCTTAAGGTGACGTTAGTGGAGTCGAGGCTGTTGCGTCCTGAAACCCACTAGCGTAACCTATGTGCGATTCGAAATAACGCATCCGAGATAGAAACGTTATGAATATAGCCACGTTATAAACAACAAACTAACGCTGGTGATCCGTATGGAAACAGTGTTACTCGAAATGGTTAAAAGTTATTATCAATTTGGTCATTCAGTGGCATTTTACTGCCATATAACACAACTAACTAGTGGCTAACCACAGAAACCACAGAAGGCAACAGCGCTGAACCGGAAGAACAAATACGTTTGCGTTGAACGCGGAAGAGAGAAAAAGTGGGCGTGGTGAATAAGGTGAATAGAGACACTGCATGAAATAGGCGACGCCCATCACGGGGGAAAGGCTCCGTTCATTTCCACACACCAGCGTCATTTTCCTTGAATTAAACATAGCTAAAAGCTGTTGTGTTAAAAGCTGCGCAGACAACAAATGTAAAAAATCGCCAGTTAACTTTTTTTGTACTCCTGAACAAAACAAGGAAGCCATTGAGAATTGGCGAGAAGAGAAATGTGGATCTAGTTGTCAAGGAAGTAAGTTGGAGTGTTCATCTTCCGTATATACGATCTTTTTCTGCAACAGGCAACCATGCACGTGACATAGGAGAACGCCAGGATTGGAGGGGGGCTTTCTGTTTCCCCCCGTCTTGGGCGTGGTTTCTGAAGGATGACGCGTTACGCAGTGTCTCTATGTATGCTATGTATAATAAGACAAATAAACAAACTTCAACTTGATACCAATGCTACCTATTCTTTATTACCTGACAGTTCCATCAGAGGAGGCGGACAGGAGGCTCCGGTCATCTCTGGACCAGCAGAGATCATAGACGATGCTGAGATGACCGTTGAAGGCAGCTAAAACCTTGCCAGTGGGGATCTCATACACTGAAAGCAGCACAAGAGCAGGTTATTGTTTGTAGAGTTTATCTTAAATGTTTCATGTAAGCCTGAAAGTTGTAGACTCGTCAGCGTCAATTTCCAGTGCTGCTCATGATCAGATCACTGTTATAACTGCAAGTAAATGAGTTGAGAGATTTCTGTTGAGCTGCCAAGTGGAGTGTGAAGAGAGGAAGCTAGTGCACAGGCAGATGAGGCTGCTGCTTACCGACAACAGGGAAAGCATCTCTGTCAGCACACGCAGCAGCCAGTATTGTCCCGGCGTGAGAGAAGCGCACGGTGAAACAGCCCATCTGACCGCCGCGGAACGACAGCACCAGCTTGTTGGGAATCCGACAGACCTTCACACAGAAAAACTCCCGTGAGATCTCCTAAAGTCAAACAAGTATTATGACCAGGCCTGTGTGGGTCAAACAGTATTTTGTTGGTTTTAGCCTACCTAAGTGCCAGATGGGTGGGGCTTCACAAGGGCCACGAGTAGCATTTTTAGTTGACTTTCCCCACAATTAGGAACTTACCTGACACAACCCTATCTTGTCCCTATCTTATCTTGTCCCTATCTTATCCTCCCCTCCCCTCCTCTTAGCTAGTATTCTCTAAACCTACGGACACTTAAAGACTACATTTTCTATTTCCTTTGGACTCTACTTTTTACATTTTCAACTCCCTTCCCTGATTTTAGGATAATTTAAAAACTACATTTTTATATCCCTCTGTTGGACTCTTTTTTACATTTTCAATTTTCTGTTCTCTTGTAAATTTTATTTCCATAATAAACCATTTACAGAGTTTCAATGCCGGAAAACTCTGTTCATGGTTTAGCCCGGCATCTCTCGGCCTGTCTCGGAGGGGAGTCCCCGGATGGGGGTCCGCCGCTGGGTCCACTGCCTGGGTGGGCCCGCGTGGCCTGCGTGGCCTGCTCTCCCAGTTCCCAGTCACTAGCTGGGGGCGGGTCTGGGAGCGGGTCGCGTGGGGGGTGGGCTTACCCAGGCGACCATTGCTGGGCCCCTGTAGCACAACGACCTCACAAGGTTCCTCCTCAGCCAAGCCAAGTCACTGGGGCAATCCATTTGGTGGAAAGGTTTTCTTGCGTTCACTGGGGGTGTGGGGACGCCGCTGTGTCCCGGCCCAGCCTTCTCTCCCACGCCTTATGTGGGGGGGGGGGGGGCCGGGGCGGGGGGCATCGGTGCTCTTCATCACTGGTCGAGGGCTGCCGGTTGGTTTAGAACAGTTTAGGTAGGCGATAGATTAGCTACAGCCTAAGGCTGACCTGTTAGTGTTCAGGCAAAGATCAGACTAGAGCAGAGTAGGATAGGCCAGATTAGGCTGTAGACTAGCTAGATACTATGTCCCAGTTAGCTCTGGTTAATGCTTAGAGTAGTCAGTTGTCTGATCTTCCCCCCCCCCTCTCTTTCTCTTTCCCCCGCTCCTTTCCCTTCTTCCCCCTCCTGTTCCCCACTCTCCCACATTTCCCACTCCCCCCCCCCGCACCCTCTCTTTCCATGCTCTTCCCTCCCCCGCCGCCCCTTCCCACGTTCCCCCTGCTCTCCCTCCCCTGCACCCTCCCACCTCTCCTTCTCTGTTCTCTCCTCCTCCCTGTCCTCTCCCCTCTCTCACATTCCCCCTGCACTCCTTCCCCTGCACCCCCCCACCTCTCCTTCTCTGCTCTCTCCTCCCCTCTGTCCTCTCGGGGGGGGGGGGGGGAGGAGGGGGCGGAGAGGTCTGTTCCCTCCCCCGCCTCCTCCTCCCGCGTTCCCCCTGCACCCTCCCACCTCTCCTTCTCTGTTCTCTCCTCCTCTCCCCCTGCACTCCTTCCCCTGCACCCTCCCACCTCTCCTTCTCTGTTCTCTCCTCCTCTCTGTCCCCTCTGGGGGGGGGGGGGGGGGGGGGGGGGGGGATGTGGGACGCTCCCCCTGCTTCTCTACCCTGGCTCTCCCTCCCCTGCACCCCCATCTCTCCTTCTCTCCTCCTCCTCCTATCTTCTCCCCACCTCCCCCCTCTCCTCCGTCTATATTGCTCATTCTCTCCCCACCTCCTCCCTCCCCCTGCTCTCTTCTCCCCCACACCTCCCCTCCCTTCCCCTCTCCTGCTCTCTCCTCTTGCTCCTCCCCACCTCCTATACCCTCCCCACCCCATCACTCTCTCACATTCCCCCTGCTATTCTCCCTTCTCCTGCGCTCTCCTCTGCTCTCCCCTCATTCCTATATTTTCTATATTATCAATTGTTCAAATGTTATCTTTATTCTGTATATTCTTGTTACTGTGTGTTAGCTAGAATTAGCTAGACATACTTTCTGTGAAGCCCTCTGAGACATGCTTGTGAATTAGGGCTATATAAATAAACTTGACTTGACTTGACTTGTCTCGATGCAGTGAAGCCCAGTTACCTAGTAGATCAGGGATGAGCAACTTTGATGATAGAGAGGGCCACAAAAAAATGTCCTCGCTACCACAGGGCCAGATTGTGACCGCGCACTTCCACCAGTAGCCTACTGTAACATCATCACTCCCAATTATAGCTACTAATTTGATGAAAAGGACTGGTCATCAAAGGTTATTATACCAACATTTATATTTTTCATATTCAAATTTAGTCATTCTTCCATTCAGATGACACCAGAAACTTTGCTCTCGCTTTAAAACAGCCCGCTACAGCAATTTGATGGGGTACATCACCCAAATATGTCATATTAATCAGATTAGTAATGTTGCATGATGTGCAATGTGCATCCTGGATATAGTTTGATACAATAGCGTTAGCTCGAATGCTAACGCTAAACAGTATGTGGATGGACAATGCTAATGCCATTAGTGCCATGTTCTGGGATGTACAGTAAAATAAAAACACAGATTTGGGTGGTCTAACCCAGTGGTTCTCAAATGGGGGTCTGGGGACCCCCAGGGGTCCATGGCACTTTGCAAGGGGGTTTTCAGGAAAATAAAAATAAAAACTTTTTTTTGTTTGCAAAAGCTTCATAGTTCAACACAAATATTTTATGGTTTAAATCTAAAATGGTTCATGGATTACAAACATGGATCTAACAAACCAATCAATTTAAAAGTCAAGCACGTTACCGTGGAAACAAAATTAGCCCAAAATGACTAATCAAAATGAGGGGGACCCTGGTATATTTTTCTATCTTGTAAGGTGTCCTTGGCTGAAAAACATTTGAGAACCTCTGGTCTAACCTAACCAAAAACGTCCGCCTTGTAAAAAATAAAAAATAAAAAAATTAACAAATTGACCAGGGTATCCTGCTCCATCTCAACCAACCTGACCAGGTATCCTGCTCCATCTCAACACAGAGGGCTTGCTGCTGTCTAGATGCTGTGTTAAGCTTCTCTTGTGACGTCACTCTGCAGTTGACTGTAGGAGGTGCTGCCCCTCTCCTCTTGCAGCGCCATCATGGAGCGGATACTGGGGTCCACCTGCCACAACAAAAGCCATACAGCCACATATTAACTAAACCCACTAGAGCAGAGGTTGTCAAAGTGGCAGGCGGGCCTCCCCCGGGGGGCTCCAAACAGTTTAAGGGGAGGCTCAGTGAATGGAAGTGGGGGAAAAATATGACATTAGTTATAACAGCAATTCACATAGAATAGCGTAAATGTGTGTGATTTGGTTACAGTACAGTAGTTTTGGGGGAATTTTGCTGTTTTTCCCAGTGTCAGAAACAAATAAATGACCTTCAGATAGACCTTTTTTATGTATTTGATGTAGCCTGAAATATGTCGAAACAGCACTTAACAGCACTTCTTGACTTAATTACTGAGTGTCTATGGGATCAAATAATAATAACCATGATACCATAGGCATCCAGGATTGAGCCAAAACTAAGCAAGTGAACTAAGGGGGGTTTGAGGGGGGGGGGGGGGGGGGGGGGGGGGTGGGGGGGGCGCCTGTTTCCAAACTTTCTCTGAGGGGAGGTATGTCACCTCTAATATTATTCACTGTAGAAGTCATCCGATATGAGACTAGTCACGGTCCCAAAAGATGTTCATTTAGCAAAGGCCAGTACAGAAAACATACCACGCATCATGGAAGTTACAAATATTTGGTCTACTAGTCAGCAGTTGGTAGCATGCATAAAAAGTAGCAGTTAGAATACAGCAACAAACGTACATGCTCGGGAGTTTAATGCCCTTTAGAGTAATGTAAATTGTGGAGTTGTATCTGTTTCGGGGGTATCTCCTCCACCAGTCGACCACCTCGATTGTTTTAGGCTGTCTCTTTGCCCGGGC
>NC_139625.1:4062324-4192324 GCF_964638095.1 Poromitra crassiceps
AACCCATGCAGATAGATAGGCTGTTTAGGTCTGGACACACAGATCCGACTTGAGAATCAGATTTGTGGCAGTGCGGACACACTCCCAAATCAGATTTGGGAAACCAATCAAGATAATGATGATTAATGACTTTATCAGCAAATCAGATTTGCCTGTAATGTGAACATGGCCTGAGTAACCCCCTCGATGGAAACTCTTTTGATTCCATTTTCAGAATTCAGCTCAAGCATGCAAGTGCCTACAAAGCCTCTCGACCAATGGTAATTATAACTTAATTATAACAATTAATTCATTATTATATAATAATATATAATATATAAATGAATTATAACACCAAACGAAAAAGCCAAAGGTTTCAAATCATTTCCTGGAGGCTGATGATGATGATGATGTCATTCTGATCTGTATAGTCGTGATCCAGGAGCAGCTGATGGAGCTGGGATGTGTGTTACCTCTGAAGACACTGCTGAAGACATCTACTGCTGCGTGGGCAGAGTGTGCAGTAACACTGCTGTCCACGCTGTCCGCACACCCACCAAATAACGTAGGACTTTCTACCAAGTAGAATCATCATCGAGTGCCAAAGTCACGCCCTCTTCGGGGTTAGGCATACAAACCAAGGGAAGTACTGTACACGTAGAAGGACTTTGACTCCGGTTTGCGTTGCTCTCAAAGTACTCAGAATCACAATCAGCTTTATTGGCCAAGTATGTACATATATATGTATTTTGCAAAAAAAAATGGCAGTAGCTACTATACACAATAAGTGTATTTTAAATACGTGTATATGAAGGAATGTGTATGTAGATAAGGTGTTCTCTCACACAGACAAAGGTATGCATTCATACATTCAGACATTTACCTTTTTTGTTGTTGCATTAACTACTACCGTATATACAATATGTGTGGTGTTAAAGGAACACTCCGCCCATTTTCAAACAGCTTTGTATCATTAGAACATCAGTAGTATATCAGAAAACTGTAAACGGTTTGGAAGTCTGTCATTTAATTTGACAGTTATTGAGTGTTAAAGTGTGGACCAGTGACATCACTGGTCCACACTAAATCAAATGAATAAGTCATTAACTAAAATCAACTCTCAATAACTGTCAAACTAGATGAATGATGAATAGTTTGAAAGTTATTGAGAGTTGATTTGAGTTAATGAGTTATTAATTTGATTTAGTGTGGACCAGTGATGTCACTGGTCCACACTTTAACACTCAATAACTGTCAAATTAAATGACAGACTTCAAAACTGTTTACAGTTTTCTGATATACTACTGATGTTCTAATGATACAAAGCTGGTTGAAAATGGGCGGAGTGTTCCTTTAAGTGTCTATTTTAAATGTATATATGGAAGAATGTATATGTACAGTATTATCTTTAAATAAGTGCTTTCCGTAGTTTGTGTTTTCCATAGACATTTCATAAAATGCGTATGAAAATAGTTTGACTGGGTGATTCAGATATATTTAGAATCAGGAGAGACCACTTAACATTTCACTCAGACCAAAACTAAAACAAACTAAAACATGTTTTCTCTTCTTTCTTTCTTTCTTTCTTTCTTTCTTTCTTGGTCCGAGTGAAATGTTACTATAAATGAAACCATAAGCATTATGGTCACTCCTGATTCTAAATATAGCTGAATCGCTTGGTTTGGTAAAGTAAGTAAAACTATAAGCATTTTACCAAATGTCTGGAAAAACTAAAGGCTGAAAATCCCTAGGTTCGTTTGCCTATAAGAAGAGGGCGTGACTTTGGCACACCATAGAGACAGTCGGCATGTCTGGGAACGCCCACAAAATGTTAAACGGCTGGTGCGCGAGTGGGGTAAGACCGCCGATATATCTCAATGGGCTGACTCACCAAAGGACGGCGCTGCGGCTCTAAACTACAGGTTTGGGGGTTCTAGAGCAGAACACAAGACGTCTGCTCAGATGTGCGTTTACTGCGGTGGTTAAAATCTCCGATCGTGTCTGCCTGGGCTGGGCTAGCAGCTAAATTCTAACTTTGCTGAATGGATAGAACGGGAGATTTACCCCACCCTGACCACGCCCCCAGCCAAGCTGAGCCAGCTAACCCATCGTCTATGACGAGACATCGCCTCAACCAATATTTGGTGATAAAATATTTAACGGCTGTGAACTGCTTGATGATTTATTAATTGATGATTTTTTTTATCTGTTGGGGAATCATTGTTGCATCCTATGAAATAAGAAGCAGCGCAGCAAACAACAGAAATGGAAAGAACTGCAGACGCTGGAAGTGACTTTATGGTGTTGACAGTATTCACTCTGTTTGCTCCCAGGAGGTTCTGCTGAGTGAGGGACTGTTGGAGGTGATGGTGCAGCTGCTCCATCATCACAGGTCCAGTTCCATGATCATCATGCACAGCTCCGACATCATCGCTAACTGGTGTAGCTCCTGCGTGGGTCAGCAGGTACAGTAGGTCGATGCTACAATTCATGGCCGTCCGGGTAGTGTAGCGGTAGATTCCCTGCCTACCAACACGAGGGTCGCAGGTTCGCGCCCCGTTGTTACCTCCGACTTGGTCGGGCGTCCATACGAGCACAATTGGCTGTGTCTGCGGGTGGGAAGTCGGATTGGGGGTTATGTGTGCACCATTGCACGCGTCCTGGTCGCTGCACTAGCGCCTCCTCTGGTCGGTCGGGGCGCCTGGTCGGAGCGGAAGGGAACTGGTGGGAATAGTGTGATCCTCCCATGTGCTACATCCTGCCGGTGAAGCTCCCCCCGCTGTCAGGCGAAAAAAGAAGCGGCTGGCAACTGCGCATGTGTCAGAGGAAGCATGGTGCTAGTCTACGGCTCTCCCCAGATCGGCAGAGGGTGGAGCAGCGACCGGGGCAGCAGGGGGGGAAATTGCCCGAGTACAATTGGGGCGAAAATGGTGGGGAATCAGGAAAAAAGGATACAATTCAGTATTTCATGACAATCCAATCACATTTTCTTAGTTGTTAGTTGTACTGAGTTGTTTATGCATGGTGCCAATTTTCAGAATTTAGCCTAACTTTGTAGCGTCATTTAGCCCCCTTCGCACCAAGCTAGCAGCATCTTCACTCTGGCTTTAAAAATGAGCCCGCTACAGCCTCTGAAGGTAGTAATGTTGGCCACGGACAATGAGTAGAAGAACTTTTTTTTCTCATGCCCACATCCGCGACCCACTCAAAACGGCCCTGCGACCCACTAGTTGAGAAACACTGCTTTAGACTGATCCAGTTTTGAGCTGTTTGCTGTGGAAAATGAAGTCCTACTACTGTCATCTAGGCTGTGATGGAAAGTGGCTGTGCATCAGGACTCCTCCAGGTTCTCCTGTCGCCCATCATCTCAGATGAGGCTTTGCTCCACGTGACCTCATGCTTACATCATCTGATGACCTGCGGTGAGTGAGTTAGTATTTGTGCATTTTATCTGCTCAACGTTTGTTGTTGTGGAACGTGGCACATTCAACAATTTACTGATTTTAAAGTCGGTCGGCTTTTATATAATGCCATGCCACAATTTCTCTCTTTCTTTTCAGATACACTACAGTCTCATTTGTCAGCGGCAATAACCTCAGAACACGTTTCAGGACTGGTGAACTTGTCTGGACAAATGGGAAATCCCCAATTGTCGTACAATTCTGCTGCCATCATAAGCAAACTACAGATGACTGGTAATGTTACAACCACAGTCAGAAGAAGCCATTGACACTAAACATCTAGCAGGTAGGGGTGGGAAGCACAAGTCTGATCACGATGCGATCCGATCTCCATTCATTTGACAACGATGCGATTTTTGCCGATATCACAAAGTCTGTCACGATACGATACGATACGATATCACAAAGTCTGCCACGATATGATACGATATCACAAAGTCTGCCACGATACGATATCACAAAGTCTGCCACGATACGATACGATACGATACGATATCACAAAGTCTGTCACGATTCGATTCAATTCGATTCAGGGGGCTGCGATCGATATTAGACGATATGACCCACGATATGCCCACACTCAGTTAAACAACCAGTTAAAAGAAAGCTACTAAAATAAAATTTGACAATTTTATTGTTGAGCTCTAAGACATTTAGATGAAAAACAATCTACCGGTATTCTTTTTAATAAGAATCAAAATGGACCTCCACGGTAAAGTGCCACAGTTTGTGATATACTGTATAGCTTTAAAATAAACAAATTCACATCCGATCAAAGAAACCTGAAAGGACAACTTTAAGTTCCCTCTTTTTCACAGTAAGGCAAAAGACAGGAACTTTGTGTGTAAACCTTGACTTATTTAGAGGGAGATATTTAGAGGCTCAAACAAAACAATATATTTTTGAACATAGTGCAGATTCAGTACAGTCTTCCTGCATCACTACACCTTAGACTAGACTAGAGGATATACGTTTTTCTTAAACAAATCAAAATTTCAGTTGGATTCCAAAATAAAAGCACGTTTATTTCTTTTATGGCGGGTCACAGCGATTAATATCGATGTTTTCACTGCAGATCGATACATCTTGCCATCCCTACTAGCAAGCTGTTTGATTGCACATTATTATGAACTGTTCTCCATTTTCATGCGACTACCGTACTTCACCTATAGGGGAGATGATCCAATTCCTGAGACCTCACTACCCTGCTGTGGCTGGATACCTATTGCTATTTCTCAAGAGCCAGGACGCTAAATTCCAGCAGCTGGGCATACTAACCATATCCACCCTCAAGAAAGGTTTGTATTTGCTGTCTATCTCCTCCTACACTAGCTGAGAATATTTGCAATCTGAAATAGTCAGCCATATAGTGTTTGAGCTCTCCGCCTGCCTGGTGTGTGCTGTGCTGTGCTGCACTCTGCAGATGGAGACTTCTCTGCTCTGCTGGCTGGCAGTGAGCTGGAGATCCAGCTGTGGAAGGTGCATGTGCAGACGGAGGAAACCAGACGACTGCTACAAATGATTCAGCTCATTTCTCAGCCTTCTTAACCCGAGTCTTACAGGCAACGTACACCAGATGCGTTACGGCTGCGTTGCGGATCCGGTAAAACCGCCGGATGAGACTCTCGCCCATGTTAATAGATGGGTGATACAAGGTTATAATAGTTTTGGATTTTTTTCATTATTTTTTATTTTTTATTAGTTTTGACTTTTTGTTTTCAATTTCAGTTTAATATTCATTAGTTTTTAAGGTGGGTTTGATCGTTTAGTTTATTTTTTATTTTTTGAAAATGCTTAGTTTTAGTTTAGTTTTTATTAGTTTCAGTGTTAGTTTTAGTCTTTTTTTGCCCCTTTCCTCTTTTTTTGTAATATGGGGTGTTTTTCAGGGCTGAGATTCAAAAGGGTCATAAAATATGATCGATGTAGGAAAATAGATTTAATCTCCACTCAAAATATAGGCTTATTATATGAAATACTGTAAACTGACAAATACTAAAACTAAGGACATTTTCTCTTCAATTTTATTTTATTTTAGTTCGTTTTGTAAACACACAATACCGTTTCAGTTAGTTATCGTTTTTTTGTAAAGCTTAGTTTTTTTTCATTTTTTTCAGTTAATTTCATGTTTTTTCAATTTTAGTTTTCGTTTTTTCTTTAGTTTTCGTTAACTATAATAACCTTGGGGTGATACATGTCTGACAGATGACATGAGTGTGGGTCTGTTCGCAGCCGTACCGGAGCCGTACCGCATCTGTTCCCGGAGGCGGTGTACATATTAGCCCTTACTCCGTACAAACACTGAGATGTGCATACTGTGGACTGGATTAAGTCAAGTTTTTTATACTTTTTTATATTGTATGGATAATTAGCCATTGTATATATACCAGCGGCTCTCAAAGTGTGGTTCGGAGAACCCCAGGGGTGTTTGAGGGGGTTCCAGGGCGTCCCCAGCAAAAAAGGGGGATCATTTATTTTCGCTATAATTCCATACTATGTAACACAATTACAGAATGTATGGCTATTTTGGTCATGGGTTGCATATCGCTTTCTGTAATAAATCTTCTAAAAGCAACAATCGTATCAGATGGATCTGGGACAAAATCTTATCAAATGCGTCCGTGGTCTAATTTGTGTCAGTTTAGGGGTCGTTGAGGTGAACAGTTTGAGAACCACTGGTATATGCCATGTTTAACCCATTGATACCTGATGCAGCATTTGCGTGTATATCCCTCATTTGTGTGTGTATCCCTTTAAGACCGCCAACCGTGTGACGCGGTTAGCGTTCTTAAAGGGCTACACACACAAATGCTGCATCAGGTATCAATGGGTTAATGTTTGAATGTGTTTATTTTAGGGTTTTTATTTTGCTCTTTTTATGTCATCATTATAGTCAACAAATGCACTGAAAAAGGAGGCAAACATGCTGCATAATATCAACTTTAATCCAAGATTGCATATATTACTGTAACATGTTAACAAGTGATACTCATAAGCATTACTATAGGATCAAATATTGATTGAATACATTTGTTTTTATAGCTTTTTTAATTTCAATAAATCCACTTAACCCCCTATACTTCAAACCTGCTTTGTAAAAATGATTGCACAGTTTTCAAACAAAGCAACTTTCACTGCATTCAATGCTTTGTGCACATCAGGATTCTCTCAAACGATACACACAAAACGGAAGCAAAAATCTTTGGGAACTAAGTTCCATAGCAGCTTTGAAATAATGTGATTGCTAATACGTCACAGAATCAAGGAGTAAGACAGGAGGTGGAACGTTCACCAACAACAACCTAAAACTCTTTGTTCCAAATGTTAACAGTAGCGCAAACAGCCACTATTCTAATTCCACAGTGACATAACTGAGGAAGGAAAAGTGCTTAAATAGTAGCGTTGTCAAGAAATATCAGGAGTAAGCGAAAGCACAATGACTGATTACTTGTTGTGATTGTTATAATCGTCATACTTAGGTCAAACTTGACAGAAGCAGCTGTTTCCACAAAGGATATATTGTATTTTCCATCAAACTATTATAATAACCACTGTCTCTAAATCTACTGTATATTTTCGGGGGTTAGTTCAGACACCCCTTGTACTGAGCAAATGCATCTGCAAATTGCTTTAGATACCCTATTCCACTGCTTAATCATAGAAAGTGAGCAAATGCTGATCTCCTCCGGTTATACCGGTATGTATGTATGTTGTGATGTTACATGCTCGTTCAAAGTGCCGTAGGGTAAGTGAAACGTCTGTGCTGTAGTAAATGACTATGTTTCGTAAAGAAATCACCAAAAAAATCTTTGAAGGTCGGCCCCACTTTCAAGGTGGTCAGATGACTTCTACAGAATGCACAACAGGGAGAGAAAAGGAAATGTATGACTGATGTGATGATTCTTCAAAGCAAATCAGAGACGACACTCTCGGTAAACAATTTAAAAATGCTTTCTCATATCGGATCTTTCATTCGGGTTTTCAATTCGCATTTAAGATCACAGACGTACCAGCAGGGAAGGAAACCTTCTCATCTAGTCATTAGTCTTATTTAATTCACCACCAACTCTCACTATTCAACTCCCATATGATTTTGCTGTGTTCCTGTCAAAGTGGTGAGAACAACCCACTAGTCGGAGCCAAACGTTGCCAGAATTTGGCTTGTTGGCTGGTGTTAATTTCTCACCTTGTGCACCAATGTACCATAGAGGCATGCTGGTCGCATCTCACCTGCTCGTTGGTGGGTCTGGATTTCATCCAGGCCCGTGAGAGTTCGGAGAGACCTGCGCTCTTTGAAGGCCACCACAGGGACCATATCCTCGACACCGTTCGGCCCCAGCTGAGACGGCTTATTGGTCCCCGCCGGCAGCTTGACGGCGCCCCCCGGAGGGCCATTCTGCACGGGCTCTGTGTTTTCCTTTGGTCGGGCTTCATTTGGCAGGAGGATCCTCACCTGTCCAGATTTCTGCACAACAAAGATGGACAAAGACGAGCTGTGGCTTTCATATGTGGGGTTATATAGATGGTTGACTTTTTAGATGTGTGCGTCATAGAGAGCCAAAGTGGAGCGTCACTTCCTGCTTCAGCGCTGCACCAGAGATTTTCATCCGCCATTTATTTTCCCATCGACATTTCGTAAAATGCTTATAAAAAAGAGTTTTACTGGTTCAAACCAAACGGTTCAGATATATTTAGAAACAGGAGAGATCGCATAACATTTCACTCGGGCCAAAACGTAAAAAAATTCGGGTTTGAAGAAAATCTTTTTTCAAGGTTGTTTTTTTAAGTTTTGGTCCGAGTGAAATGTTCTATGGGCTCTCCCGATTATAGCCTTAGCTGAACAGTTTGGTTTGAACCAGTAAAACTATTTTACAGGAAGTAGACGGTCACTTTGCCTCCTTATGCATAAGACCTCGAGGCCAATGCACTTTTAAATCCCAAGCAGTGAATCTCACCATATCTGCAGAATCTGCTCTCCTGGTTCTACGCATGATCTCCTCAAGTCGCTGAAAAAGAAGAGAAAAAAGATTTCTCATAAAAAAGTATTTTTGATCAATTGCTGTAATTGATGTTTACCACAGCCAAGATGGAGTTTCCTCAATAAATAGAATTCTTCTCACTTGGAACATTTCATATAGTTGATGAATATGGTTCGTGCATGGCGGGTAGTCTCTAGACCAGTGGTTCTCAAACTTGCTCACGTCAAGGACCCCTAATTACCAGTGGTTCTCAAATGGCGGTCTGGGGACCCCCAGGGAGTCCTTGAGGGGGTTCCAGGGGGTCCCCAGCCAACAGGGGGGTCATTTATTTTAGCTATAATTCCATTCATAAGTAACACAATGACTATTTTGGTCATGGGCTTTATACACTTTCTGTAATAAAACATCTAAAGCATCAATCTTATTATCATATGGGCGACCGTGGGACAAAATCCTGGGGGTCCGTGCTCTAATCTTTGTCAGTTTAGGGGTCCTTCACGTGAAAAAAATGGAGAACCACTGTCCTAAACTGACACAAATTAGACCATGGACCCCCATTTGATAAGATTTTGTCGCAGCATCCTCCATCTTTGCTTTTAGATGTTTTATTGCAGAAAGTGTTTGAAATGACCAAAACAGTCATACAGTACATTCTGTCATTGTGTTACTGATGGAATTATAATTATAGTGAAAATAGATTATTCCCCTTTTGGCTGGGGACCCCCTGGAACCCCCTCAGGGGTCCCCGGACCCCACTTTGAGAACCACTGGTCTAGACAGCGTTATGACAGATACAGTGATGTATACACTTTGATTTGAATCATTTTTCAAACTCACTTTTTTTCTTGCTTGGCGTTCTGCCTCCTCTTTCTGGAGACGTGTTTCTATCTCTTGCTTCATCTGGTGCACCTTCTCCCTCTCTTTGGCGTGCTCCTCCTCTCTCTGTGTAGGAGAGTGAGAGAGTGGGCAAAGTACATTGGGGCAGGAATGCCATCGGAAACGCAAACAAAAACAGGAACACTGAAGGAAAATGGTCATCTTCCACCGAAAATGTGTTGCAAAAAACCCATCTTCCCTGAGGAAGATGGTTTATTAGGTGCAGATTGCTCAAGTGATTGTATCGCATAAGACATAAGACACTTTATTGTCATACATACATACACACATACATAATACACACACATATACACACACACACACACACACACACACACACACACATATATACAAACAAACAGTACATACATATATACATACATACACATACACATACCTACATACATACATATTACATACATACACATGCATGCATACATACATATATACATACATACATACATATTACATATACATACATACATACACATGCATACATATATACATACATACATACATACACATGCATACATACATACATTTATACATACATACATACATACGGTACATACATGCATACATACATACGGTACATACATACATACCGGTACATACATATTACATACACATACATACATACACATACATACATACATGCATACATACATACATGCATACATACAAACATACATACATACAAACAGTACATACAGTACATATATACATACATACAATGAAATTAGGTTCTGTACTTTCAGTGACCAGCAGCAATAAGTAAGCAATAATAATAATAATAATAGATAATAGATAGTAATAAAAATAAGTAGTAATAGTAGTAGTAAAATAGTAATAACAAACTAGTAGGTAATAAAAAAAAGAGTGATAAAATAGAAAAAATACTCCAATGTATTGCACAGTTTAAGAGGCACGCTAGACAACAGACAGAGATTGTGCATTGGACAAGATGAATGCTACATGTTGTGTAAAGTGTTGGGAGGGAGTGCATTAGCTGGGGGCGGGGTTAGGTAGGGGGTGGAACGTTTCCAGTCCTTAATGGCTGTGTGTGTGTGTGTGTGTGTGTGTGTACACGCGCGCGTGTGTGTGTGTGTGTGGGGGGGGTGATGGAGGCTATACAGCTCTGGGGAAGAAGCTGTTTTTTTCAGCCTGTTTGAATGAATGAAGTATTTATTAGTTTGTTAGGAAAATAGTTCTGTACATAATTGATGCGGGTGCTGATGGCTCTGTATCTCTTTCCCGATGGCAGGGGGACAAACAGACTGTGTCCTTGCTGATTGTGCTAAGCCTTCTTGTGTGTAGACGGCTAGCAATAATACGTCCGAGGTTGGCTCACCTGTTTCTGGAGTAGGGCAGCCTCCCTCATAGCCTGAGCTCTTTCTTCCTCAGCTTGTCTCTGCTCCTCCTCCTCCCTCCTCCTCTTCTCCTGCACCAGACGCTGAGTCTCCTCCTCCTCCCTCCTCCTCTCCTCCTCCACCAGACGCTGAGTCTCGGCCTGCTGTCGCGCCCGCTCCTCTCCCCTCCTTCGCTCCAGTTCTTCTCCACTCCGCCTGGACACGTCACACACCGTACACCAGGGATGGGCAACTTTGATGAGATATGAGAGGGCCACACAAAAAATGTCCTCGCTACCAGAGGGCCACATCGTGACTGTGCACTTCCACCAGTAGCCGACTGTAACACCATCACTCCCAAATATATAGCTACTAATTTGATGAAAAGGACTGGTCGCCCAAGGTTATTATACCAACCTTTATATTTTTCATATTCAAATTTAGTAATTCTTCCATTCAGATGACACCAAAAACTTTGCTCTAGCTTTAAAACAGCCCGCTGCAGCAATTTGATGGGCTACATCACCCAAATATGTCATATTCATCGGATTAGTAATGTTGCATGTGCAATGTGCATCCTGGATATAGTTTGTTGCAATAGTGTTAGCTCAAATGCTAACGTTAAACAGCATGTGGATGGAGAATGCTAACGCCACATTAGCGCCACGTTCTGGGATGTATAGTAAAATAAAAAACACAGATTTGGGTAGTCTAACCTAACCTAACCAAAAACGTCCACCTTGTAATTTATTTTATTAATTTTTTTTGCAAATGGACCCAGGGGCCACACTGAGTGGGGTCTGGGGCCGCATGCGGCCCGGGGGGGCCGCCAGTTTACCTTTCCGCCTCCTCTGTCTGCAGCCGCTCCTGCTCCTCTCTCTCCCTCTGTAGGCGGGCCTCTCTCCTCCTTTCAGCCAGGAGACGGGCGGCCGCCTCCGGGTCTGAGGTCCCAGCTGAGGGCCTGCTCATGACTTCAGGAGGCTGGGGAGCTGTAGGGAGAATGGGAGGCATCTGGGAAGAACCTGAAGAGGGATAACATCAACTTCAATGTATATCATATATATATAACTTAACACAAAATACCAAATACTGTACAGTTTATTCCATGCGGAATGTGTAACATTTTTCGATGCTTACTTCCGTCTCCCTCTGTTCTGGCTGTAGCGACAGCCTGAGCGTCGGGCGACTTCGAACGCGGAGTCTCCGGTGGCTTCTCGTCCTCCGTCTGTTGGTGCTGCTGACCTTCAGCCGATGCGCTGATCGGCCTCAAGTTGCCTGGAGCGAGGGGAGCGCTACACGGAGGAGGGAGATCTTCCTCGGGGACCGGCGGCAGCTCCAGCTGCAGTGGAATGGAGTGCCTGCGGGTTGCTCTTCTACGAGTCCTTCAACACCCAGGTGACAAAGAGCAGATGATTACTCACTTTGTTCCCATTACTGCTCGTACTTTACACACGGTACATTACTGCTCGTACTTTACACACGGTACATTACTGCTCGTACTTTACACACAGTACATTACTGCTCATACTTTACACACGGTACATTACTGCTCATACTTTACACACAGTACATTACTGCTCGTACTTTACACACGGTACATTACTGCTCGTACTTTACACACAGTACATTACTGCTCATACTTTACACACGGTACATTACTGCTCATACTTTACACACAGTACATTACTCCTCATACTTTACACACAGTACATTGCTCCTCGTACTTTACCCACAGTACAGTGTTCACACACAACGTTTCACCTACCGCTCTGGGGAGGGCGATGGTGGTGTTCCGGCGCTCGGTGTATCTGTGGCTGGTTTCACGTCGGCGGCGCTGACAGCCGGTGGACTAATGTCTGATCTAGGGCTTGAGATCTTCTTATCAACATTTTGCACTCGTCCTGGTTTGATCTAAACCCAAAAAAAGGAAACGGGTACCGAAAAAGTGAAGTGTCACTTTTCACCCCTTTTAGGTCCAAAAAATAACACACCCAAAAAAAATCGATTCGTTATTATCAACCCGGCATGTATCGATAAGTCAAGGTAGAAGACCCAAGGGAGCAGATAGGATTACCTGTGACACACTGATGCTTCTGTTGGGGCTGCTGTTGGGGCGGGGAGAGGGAGATGGCCTGTTGGGGCGGGGGGAGGCAGTCGACCTGCGCTGAACTGGACCAAATCGACGCCGAGGTTCTGGAGGGGTGGTGGTGGTGGTGGTGGTATTCATGGATTGGTATGAGACTGAACGGCGACAAACATGGACAACTAAGCCATTGTTTTGAGCCATGATCGTGTGACATGGGGGGAGAAATGAGCGTGCAAATGGCAGCAACAGTGAAAAGGATGTAAATACCAAGCAGTGAGTGAAAAAAGGGGGGGGGGGGGGGGGGGGCAAGGAGCAGCGTTAGTGGCCAAAATGAGTGAAAAGTTGTTGTAGCCATATTCGTGTTAGTAGGAGTTGACATAATCCGTTAGCATTGCACTGAGGAGAAGAGTATACCTTCTTCTCCTGGCGGACAACCAGCACTCTTGCTCCTGGCCAGATAGGAACATGTGGGGGCAAGGAGGCGACTGACCAAGTTCTTCTCCCATGTGGTGAGGGCGACGCGACGTGGAACTAGCACATCGATCGGTATATAAAGAGACACATGCATTAAAGACAATAGAGATAAGTCAAGCCAAGAATGCTTTGTTAAGATATGTTACATAATAGAGCAAAGATGACGTTATGGGCTTCTGAGAAAGAGACATAATTTGACCCGAGAGACAAACTGGAAACTCGTCCAGCCCCACGCACTTACCATTGGGCTTGGTCACCTTCCGTCCTCGCGAGTTGGGACTGAGGTTCTGCTGAGCCTTTTGGCTCTTCTCTATGGTCTTGCGCACTGCAGATTCATTCCGCTCCTTGATTCAGGGGAGAAACAAGCTTCATTTGTGCAGCCGTTGCTTCATCTGGTCCCAGAGACAAGGTTGTGAAGGCCTCTCTGAAAACAAACAGTGTTTGATTACCACCCCCAAAACTCACCTTCTCCTCCTTCAGTCTCTGGGTGCGCTTCTCGTCGACGGCAGTGCGCCTCCTCTCCTCTTTCAGCCTCTGCTCCTCCAGTCTCTTCGTGCGCTCCTGCACGTGTTGTTCGTAGTAACGCTTGGCCCGTTGCTCACGCTCCAACCTGCTCAGCTCGCGAGACGCTGGGGAAAGAAATTGTGAGCCAGTCAAGATACCTAACCCCCTAACCGACGACAACATTTTGCTTAGAAAACTGCAAGAGAAAACTATAACATATGATGCAATGAATGAATGAATGATAACCCACCTTTTGAAGAATATAACATTACAAAATAAGAAATGGAGTGAAAGAGTTGCAAATAGTGCCTCCTGAGTGGATTTATTTTAATGTTTCATTTATTTTCATGATTTATTCTTACATTTTCCATTTTCCCCTTTCTCTCAAGTACGCCCTGTAGTACCTCCACGTACCCCTAGGGCAGTGGTTCCCAAACTTAGGGTCGCGACCCTAAGTGGGGTCACCTGGAATTCAAATAGGGTCGCTTGAAATTTATTTATTTTTCCTTTTTTTTTTTTACACCACACACAATTTAAAACTAGCGAAGATGATTAGTTCTGAGTTTAAAAGTGAAAGTGATCATCTCTAAGATTTCAGTTTTGTTCTCTTGGGTGACACCTATGGCGATGAGTGGCAATTGCAGGTGAGATCCAAACGGTGTCAATGGGCTCACTATCAGATAGATAGATAGTGACTTGAATTATGTATTTATTTTGAGATGAAAATGTTTGAGATGATAACTTTATTAAATCAGGATTCTGAGAATAAAGTCAGAATTCTGAAAATAAAGTCAGAATTTTGATACTGTATTAAAGTCAGAATTCTCAGGTTAAAGTCACTGACGATGTCACTGATGATATTATCGATGGTGTATTGGAATTTGAATGTGTAGGGTCGCTAGATTTTTGTGATGTCAAAATCGGGTCACAAGCCAAAGAAGGTTGGGGACCCCTGATCTAGGGGTACGTGGCATAGCCCAGTTTGGGAACCACGATCAAGCAGTGACCCTATAGTATGTTTCCAAACTCATTTATGATGGGGATTGTACCAACCGTATAGGAGCACACATACCAAGTAACTTCTGTTGCTCCTCTCTCCTTTCCCGAGCCAACTTCAACCGCTCATCAACGTTTGCTCCATTAGGCCCTAGCATGCCAGGGAATAGTACTAGTTAGATTCATGAAGTAAATAGTTTAATACATTATGTTTTTTATTTTTTTATTATCTTTTTATTGTGTTATATACACAGGTCCATACAAGCCATGTAGTTACACGCCATATCTGTCACAATCTTCTGTAACATACAATTGTTTTATAAGGTAATGGTGCAGCAATAGGGCGTATACAATACAGAAGCAGATACGGACCATTCAATTGGATAAAAATACCCGGTATGAGTAAAAAATAAATAAATAAAATAATATAAATAAATAAAAACAAACTATAAAACGAACTAGAACCCTAGTGTTGGGGTGTACCATCATGTTACCCAAACCCCTTTACATAAAGGGGGAAGAAAGCATTATGTTTTTATAAACATATGTAAACAAAACAAAAATTGAGGCAATCTTTTTTCTAAATAAAGTTTTTTTCCTGATCTTTCCCATTTTCTCCCCAATTGTACGTTTGGCCAATTCCCCCCCCCCGCTCCGCTGTACCGGTTGTTGCTCCACTTCCTCTGCCGATCTGGGGAGAGCCGTAGACTAGCACGTGATTCCTCTGATTCATGTGCTGTCGCCAGCTGCTTCCTTTCACCTGACAGCAAGGAGTTTCACCGGCAGGATGTAACGTGTGGCAGGATCACGCTATCCCCCCCAGTTCTCTTCCCCCTGAACAGGCTTCCCACCCGCAGACACGGCCAATTGTGGCTGTAGGAACATCTGACCAAGCTGGAAGTGCCGCTACCGGGAATTGAACCCGGGTCTCCGCGGTGGGCAGGCAAGTGCTTACATTACCTCGACACTACCCAGACTCCTATGAGAAAACAAATTGATGCAATCTGAAAAAAGGAAGGCATCTAGTAGTCCTAATAATATGTCCAGCAAAATCCAATAAAAGGACAAGTACAACCCAGTCCCCAGACAGAGAGAGAGAGAGAGAGAGCTGTATCAAACCTGGAGTGGGCCGTGGACTGGCTGCATTGCTGATTGGAGCAGATCGGTTGACGGAAGGAGAACTAACAGTTTTCTTTGCCTGTGAAATTGGTTTGATAGAATTGTCTTTCTCTGGAATCGAGGAGGGAAAAAAGATTCGTCTTAGGGGTGTCACGATATTTCGTCGCACGATACATCGCGATATCGAAACGTCACAACATGCGTATCGTCAGAAAAAAATTATATCGTAATTTTTTTTTTTTTTTTGCTCCTGAATAATAATAGAACAAATTTAGCAGAATCAACACGCATGAGTGAGGGGGTAGACTACTACTGGCATGGCAAAACAGCTCAAGGGGTACATAAGATTACATAAGTTTAGGGACCATTGAGCATGAGTTATTTAAGAAATAGATTGTATACTTTATTTTTCTTTCAACATGCAACAAACATTTAGTTTGTGACAGTGTGACACATTCTATTACAAGAGAAGCATTATCTTCCATGTTGTTTTATACTTATTATAATAACAATTTCCAAAAACAGCATTTGTTTTGTATTTTGTGTATTTCAAATGAAAGACTATTTTTCCAGTATTTTCCCAGGGCTCCCTTGAAAAGAGGTTTCGATTTCAACGGGACTCACATGGTTAAATAAATGATAAATAAATACATAAAAATTATTTACTTTTGTTAAAAAGAATATTGTTAAAATATCGTATCGTATCGTTATCGTGAACCCAATATCGTGTATCGTATCGTATCGTGAAATTAGTGTATCGTGACACCCCTAGTCAGCATGTTATTGTATTCAGTGGGGAGAAAATAGCAGTACCTTTGACTTCTTCATCTAAGGTTGAATTGTTCATGATCGGAAGTACCTGTGACACACGACATTCCCTGGACATTGATATAGGTCACTATCTGCACTCACACACAGGACTCAAGCTCTAAATGCATCTTTGGATAACAGGAGACGACCCTTGGAGTAAAAAGCATAGCCGATAGATGACCAAGCGGTCCTTGTTAGTGAAACATCTAGCAGGCAGTGAGTACGTTTGTTTACACTACATCCTGAAGCATGTTCATAATGGTGACGGTTATGGAGCACGACGGCCTCAGGGTCAACTGCAAATGAAAGAGCCATTATAAAAGTGCCAGATCATCCCAGCACCTGATCGCTCCTCATGGAGACGACTGAAACAAGCAGCACATAAGGAGCATCGTGCCTGGATGGATGGATGGAGGCTCCACAGAAGAAGACTGAGGGCTGATTAGTGTACATCCACAAGGGGAAATCACATCACATCACATAAGGCTGTGTCTCCTAGCCTGGCGTCATTCGCCAGCATTCAACGATAACACGCAGTGTAAGTGCGTTGTTATTTTTTCTCTATGTACGTTATGTCATCAGTAGACGTTCCCTGCTGTGTATTGCCTCTTAAAAATCCTCGTGGTGACGGGTGGACATGCTCAATTTCAAAAATGGACAATACATTCTTTACCAAAAAGAAAATGCAAAATCAATATTCATCAACACGATGATCAGATGATCCTGCAACAATGATGATCAAACAGTAACTCTGGCTTGGCTTCGAGGAGATGCTTTGTTTTGGTAGAGAGATATACTGTACAGGACCGTTCCTATGAAAGCAGAGATGAAGGCTACTCACCTCCCGGTCTCTTGTTAGATCCATCCCCCCTCTTCTGGCTCTCTGTGATCCGGGTAGAAGGTGGTCCCCGCCGGGGTGGAGGGACGACGACACTCTGTTTCTTCTGGACAGCCATGCTAGGCACTGAGCCTGGCATACCGATGCTGTGGTCGTCGACGACGACAACACCCTCCTCCTCCCGTTTCTCCTCCTCCTCCTCCTCCTGTTCCTTCTCTAATGTCTATTTCAAGATGCCTTTGGGTCCTCCTCCTCACCGTGCAGCCGACTGACTGACTGCCTCCTGCATCAGCTGCTCGCTCGTCGTCTGTGCTTGGAGAAGCACAACAATGGCGTATATACAGTGTATACCCCACAACACAGCAGCTGACTTGACTGTAGTCAGGTTATTATGTCCCCTGTTCAGTGGAGTGGGGAAGTAAATGATAGAGAGGTTATCCAAAAGGGAAATAAAAGGAATACAATCTCCCCCTCCAATCTCCTTGAAGGTCTGGAGAGATTTGGGATCCGTACTAAGATGGTTACTCCCCCTTTAAAGATCTCACCCTTGTGAGCTGCACTGATTTACTTAATAAAGCCTGCTGTGTGGCTTTAAGTCCCCCACCACACACTACTTACTCCCTGTAGCCAAAGGGATGTAGCATTGTGAGGGGTGAGGAGTTTCCAGGACAACAGTGATACAGCATGCAATGACATATATTGCTAGGACGTTAACGTGCTCTGATGCACTCATGTCCTCAATAGATGTATTTTTTTTTCTTTTCTTTTTTAACGCATGATGATTCTCCTCTGGTGAATGAAGAGATACAACCACTAGATGGAGGCAAAGGATTTGAATTGGTAACACTTTATAACATTCAGTTATAAGCCTTTAGTTAATGGTGAACTGACCATTGACAAAACATGAATATACATTTGTAGATGATTAATAAACGTTATGTTAACATAATATACAAATGTGTTGTATGTCATCGATGAACCTTTAGTGAATGAAGAGTGTTCCTCACCTGTTCACCAATTCATTTACAAGGCTTTCTGTATCCCCTAATCTAAAGTGTAAAGCACAATGCCTCAAAATTAGGATTTTTTTTTAAATGCCACAGAGTATCATTATTAACATTGTAACATATTTCAAATATAGGTTACATTTTGGCGAGGGAAATATTTCAAAGGGGTCCCTTGACCTCTCAGCTCAATTTATCTGAATGAAAATAGGTTCATTAGGTACCCACCAGTCTCCCCTTTACAGATGAGGTAGCATTTTTCACAGCCTAGCATTAATAGCTTGTGGATTGATTTATTCTGTTGTTGCTCATCACATTTTGTCTCAACAAATGTGTTATGCATGCAAATACTTCTGATGAGTATTAAGGGGGGGAGAAAATGTTGGCAATCTGCTTTTGGATATTTTGCCGACATGTTTTTGTATGTGTTTTTGTATTAATTCCCTTATGCCCCAGTTCACATGCTCTGTTAATGAAATAAAAAAATATATACTATAAAAAAAACATATAGTGAAATACATCATCTTAAAGGGTTGAGTGGACCACGGAAGACTTTCACATTTCAAAGGGGGCCGTGGCATTGTTAAGTTTGGGAAGCCCTGCTCTATTCATAGTATTACATCACCACACGGCCATCTTTGAAATGTGAAAGTCTTCCGTGGTCCACTCAACCCTTTAAGATGATGTATTTCACTATATAAAATCAATCAATCATGCCCTCAAATTGATAGACAGGCAGCGCTCTTGAATAAAGATCGGGGGAAATCTCCATAGGCTATTTATAGTAGTCAGTTTGGTTATAGTCACCTGTTATTTTCCTACCAAGGGGGCCGTGGCATTGTTAAGTTTGGGAAGCCCTGCTCTATTCATAGTATTACATCACCACACGGCCATCTTGGTAGGAAAATAACAGGTGACTATAACCAAACTGACTACTATAAATAGCCTATGGAGATTTCCCCCGATCTTTATTCAAGAGCGCTGCCTGTCTATCAATTTGAGGGCATGATTGATTGATTTTATGCTGATTTGTAAGGCTGTCCCTCAAACCCCGCCCTCGCACTCAAACAGGCCCTCCTCGTGCTGCTCGGCTTTTACTCAAACCTTAACACTCAAACTCCAAATCCAACAAGGGCAGAGAAGAAATCTAAGAGCAGAAGTATCACAAGCGTACAGAAGCAAGCAAGCAAGTTTGCCTGCAAGCAAGCGCAGGAGATGTGTAGCCTGGTTAAAACCAGAGCCGTGGAAGGAGAGTTGCGACATCTCCATTCACTCCAATGGACCAGTTTTTTACTCTCAAGAGTTCCAGGAAGACCCCCTAAAGTCATGTTTCAAGAAGTACATAAAATACTCTACTTTTGACTAATAATTTGTGTCCGATGGTTCCCCCCACAAAAAAGGTTAAATTATCTTGTTCAAATCCTTAAAATCACCCCCTTCTCCCTCATTTAAAAATCCAAAGCAACCAATCAGCGTTATCTAAAACATAATAGCCAATCACAGCATACAACACAGGCTTTTCAACACATTGTCACTCGTGACAAAGTGACGACACGGGTTCCTGACCGATCTGCAGTATATGACGACGAGTTGGGAGTGAGAATGTCTTTACCAGGCTAGGAGATGTGTCCAAGTTTGAGCACAAGCAGAAAAAACGTACTACAAGTGGGGTCTATTTGAGTGTGAGGGAAACAAATGTGAAATGTGAACATGAAATCAATACATCATGCTCTCAAATTGATAGACCGCGCTCTTGAATAAAGAGAGGGGAAAATTCACAGTACTACAGTATGCGAATAGGGAAGAAATGCCTTCACTCACTACTGAACAGTGTTGGGCAAGTTACTTTCAAAATGTAAGTAATATGTTACTTTACAATATTACTTTATGTGTAGAGTAACTCGTTACTTATTACACTACTTTTGCATTACTCTCACCAAAACAACAGCAGCAGCAGAATGACATCGCCGCCCCGGAACCATCCCGAAAAATAATTTCAACCGCCTTGAAGTGTAAACAATCCAAAATTCTAAATGTTATTCTTTTCCTTTGTTATTGTCATCTAGAGTGGTTATTTGCATAATCACACACAGTTGGATTAGGAAATGATTGTATCTTTTTTAAATATGTGCTTTGATTTAATAAAATGTAACTCAATTTGCAACTTGAGTTACTTGACAAAGTAACTGGTATAATATTACTGAAATCCTATAAGTTATAGTACTGACTTACTGCTAAAAGTAATATATTACATGTAATATGTTACTTTTGTAATGAGTTACCCCAAACACTGCTACTGAAAGTCAGTCCTACTTACTCAACTATAAAATAATGTAAATAACACAAGTGGAATGACAATATTATAACCCAGAAATCTCCGTTTCAGTCACTTTCAGTTCAAAGCAATAGGCTAGTATTGAATTGTCCTTATCATATTGTAAGTAGCAGCAGATTAATATGCATGATTAATACTAATTAACAAGTCCAGTCTCAGTCATTGTAGACACATCATTATTTTGTAGACCCAGTTATCTCTGTCAGTCAAATATCTTAATTTCCATTTCACAATTGATCTTGTCTCGGTCTCATTGAAAAACACAACACGCGTTATTTCCCTCAGTTAATTATGGAATGAATAATGTGACTAATGAAGAGATTTTTTTTCCTGCTGTCGTGGCAAAAATAAATAAATAAACATTTTCATATTGTAAAAAGCCAGAGGCGTTGCTCCTTTAGAAAGATTGGCTGCCTCACAATATCACATCTTGAAACGTGTGGAAGTGGAAAGTGAGTGTGAGGATCAGAGCACCTCAGCCATGAGAAGGTCTCATTACATGTTCATTGGAAATTCATTTGCATGATGACTCCCTGGTCCAGAGGCAACACTGAGGTCTTCATAAGTCAAGTCAAGTTTCAAGTCAAGTGTATTTGTATAGCCCTAATTCACAAGCATGTCCCAGTCCCAGAGGGCTTCACAGAGAATATGTCTAGCTAATTCTAGCTGACACAACAGTAGCAAATTACAGTAGTAATGATAACACATTGAACAATTGATAAAGAAATATAGAAAATATAGAAATATAGGATAGAGCGGAGCAGGGCCGGTTCGTGCATATAGGCGACATAGGCGACCGCCTATGGCGCCACCTTGTGGGGGCGGCAAGATGAGGCAGAAAAAAAAAAAACACCCCACACAATAAAACCAAAATAAAATAATGTGGTTCGTGGTTGCTGGTTGGTTGGTCACATTTTCTGCCGTATAGTCATTTGCTAGGGAATGGGTCAATGTGGCGCTGCACCAATGACTGGGCTTCATGCACCTGCAGCACCCGCCTACCTGCTCCCGCGGTGGCCCGCCCCGCCCTCACCCCAACAACGCCACAACGAAGACAAAGCGAAAAAAAGCGCCAGTTAAACATCATGTCTAACCCTAAGCGACCAAAATTGTCTGGTGCCCAGTTTAAAAAGAAGCAAGCACGGGAACAGCAGAGGGGTTCCTTGTTAAGGTTTGAACCCAGGTCTGCCGCGGCTATAGTGACAAGTCTGACAACAAGAACAACGCCATCGGAGACGGGAGGGATCCACCAAGTCCACCGGCACCACCGGAGACGGAGGCCGCTGCCGCCAGCAGCAGCAGCAAGCAGCAGCAGCAGCAGCAGCAGCAGCACATCGATACAAAGCAGAACCCTCTTTTTTTGTCCATCTTTGCTCACCTGCTCTGTCGGGACAAACTGCTAACTGTTAGCCCAAAACAGGAGCAGCACTTGGACTAGCTACTAGCCTGTAGCCCACACCGGCTACACCTAGCGCTGCTAGCAACAAACCTCACCTGGCAACGGAGACGGGACACCGTCTCGCATTTAGCCCGGATCTGCAGCTCGGAGACGGGTAAGGTAAAGAGCCGAACTCTCTAATTATAGAGCGGAACCCTCTCCCTTGAGCCGACTGTGTATGTAGGTATTGCTAATACCGCTGTTGCTAGTACTAGTAGCGACGGGGTCATCCCTATGTTCCCCGGGTCCTATGTTCCCCGTTTTTAACACTCCGTAAAATTTGGGGTGTCTATCCGCTATGCCGACCACCCGCAATGCCGACCTTAGGTTTAGGCGTGAGGGGTGGGAGAGGTTAGGTTTTGGGTTAGGGTCTGGGGGAGGTTAGGAAGGGGTCTATGTTCCCCGGTCCCACAAAAACGGGGAACATAGGACCCGGGGAATATAGGACCCGGGGAACATAGGTACGCTCCCCCAAAAATGCACAAAAGTGGAAAAAGCCCTGACACACACAGCGACTCCAGAGATATTGACGGACAGGAACTTTTTGCGGAGGAGTTGAGAGGCTTGAGCAGACGTCTATCAGCTGGAACTAAACCACTAGATGCACTGAAGTTCATCTGTGAAAATGACATGATGGCATCCGTTTTTCCAAATGCTTTTATAGCATTACGAGTGCTTCTCACCCTCCCCGTTTCAGTTGCCTCGGGAGAACGCAGTTTTTCCAAGTTGAAACTTATAAAGAATTACCTTCGGAGCACCATGACACAAGATAGACTGCATGGACTGGCCACCATTTCCATTGAACATGATTTGGCACAGAAGATCCACATGGAGGAGGCAGTTAGGACCTTTGCTGCGATGGAGGCACGCCGTGTACACTTCTGAAAGGTAAGAATATTAGGCTATTCGCTCTCTCTAGTTGTAATACAGAAATCTGCTGTTTATATAACTTAATATCATGCTTGCTGCTTGCGCTGCCATGCGCACATTGTGTGTGTGTGTGTGTGTGTGCGCACACAGTGCGCGCTTTACGCACATGAGAAAGTTATGTGCTATTGTGAAGCTGTGTTATTGTGAAGGGTTAACTAACTTGCGCCGCTGTGTGTGTGTGTGTGTGTGTGTGTGTGTGTGTGTGTGCGCCCCCGCGTGCTTGCTTTACGCACGAGGGTGGGTGCGATAGGAGAGATTTATTTGCTCTGACTATATGATATTGAGGAGCTGAAATCGGATGATTTTGACTTGGGAAATATCTGTGCTGTTTTGACTGCTGTTGGAGACAGACAGGTTATTGAGCTAGGCTGTGTTTGGTGCAGTGCCTTCATTGAATATTTTTGCACGCACGCAAAAATGCGCATATTGTGGTATGGCACGTTGCAAAATAGGGCGGCATTATTTGTTCTCGCCTAGGGCGGCAGAAATGCACGCCGGCCCTGAGTGGAGGAGAGAGCTGGAGAAGGGAGGGAGAGCAGGGGGAATGTGAGAGAGGAGAGAGCAGGAAAGTGATGAGGTGGGGAGGGAATGGGAAATGCTGGGGAGTATAGGAGGTGGGGAAGGAGCAGGGGAAAGAGGAGAGAGCAGGGGAGGGGAGGGGGAGGGAGAGCGGGGGGATGTGGGGGAGGAGAGAGCAGGGAGAGGGAGGAGGTGGGGAGAGAATGGGAAATGTGGGGGAGGAGAGAACAGAGAAGGAGAGGTGGGGAAGGAGCAGGGGAAGGGGGAAAGAAAGAGAATGGCTGCCATGCTTTAAAAAAGGGTGGATGCCATGCTTTAGAATGGTGGGGGGGGGGGAGTTCGGGAGGGAGGGAGAGCAGGGGAAGTATGAGGGAGTATATGGAGAGAACAGGGAAAGGAGGGCTAGCTGACTGGGCTAGGTAAAGGTAAAGTCCCAACCATGTCACACACCTGAGTGTGCAAAATTTGTTCTCTGCATTTGACCCATCCCCTGGGGGACCGGTGAGCGGCAGCAGCGCCGCGCTCGGGAATCATATGGTGATCTAACCCCCCAATTCCAACCCTTTGATGCTGAGTGCCAAGCAGGGAGGCAATGGGTCCCATTTTTATAGTCTTTGGTATGACCCGGCCGGGGATCGAACTCACAACCTTCCAGTCTCAGGGCGGACACTCAAACCGCAAGGCCACTGAGCTGGTTCTAGCTGGCTCATAGAAACTGCTGGTTTAGATGTGTTAGAATCTAACACATCTAAACCAGCAGTTTATATGAGTTATCTATGAGTATCTAACAGTTATGATGTCACCGCTGATGATGAGGTCACTCAGGATGCCAACAGTGATTGTGCCACAGTGAGGAGTCGACCGTGATGATGTCATAATTGATGATAATTTCATCAGTGATGATTGCACTGATGATGTCACTCATAAATTAAGTCACTGTTGAGGCTTATTAGTGATTTCACTTATGTCGCATTGAAATGTGATGTCACCATCGAGGACTATAAAGAGGACCTCTGCCTGATTGTAAATTCAGTCTAAAATGACAAATCCACCATTTGAGAAATCTGACACCTGATGAAATTATTGCATTTTTTAATGTTTAAATAATCTCAAGTTATCTGGAGGTTTCTCCTTACAAACTACTAAATTTTTTCACGGATTTAATCATATGTGTTTTTGAAATATTGATCAGTCAGCATCAGGCAAGATCTCTTCCCCCATTTTTGTGTGTGCAAGGAACAATATTTCTTTTGGAAATTTTATGAATCCACAACCTAATAAACTATTTGATGGGCTGATGTCAGTTATTAGTCGACAAATTCGTATAATCACAGATTTGTAGGCCTAATAATTTCCCATGCATTTGTGCAGGCGAACTGCTCCTGGCAAGAGAGTGAGTGAAACTAAGTTACTTTAGCAATGTGGCACATCAGGATGCAGTCTTCCATTCACAAATCATTTCTCTTCCTGCAGTTGAAGCTTTTTAACAGAAGAGGGCAGTGTTACACTTAACTTCACACAGGGTCATTTGGGAAAATAGTATTTTGTCTTCAAAGTAATGCAAACATCATTTATCCCTTATTGCTGCTCAAATTACAGATGGAAAAAAGTATAAATTCAGGGTATATATATATATATAGGCTATAGAAGTTAACAACTGATTAGATTTTATATGGTATGACTGAAATTGTGCTTTTCAATGAGCTGGCTGTCTGAAAAAGTTTAGAACCGTAACCATCAATGTTGACTCATTTGACAAACTAACCAAAGTTACTGCTGTGTTCCTGTTGTGCACAGCTTGCCATCTTTCTCCCACTTCTATTTTCAAAAGGTGGAAATCTATATTTTTTATATTTTGCAAAAATATGATGTGATCCTGTCAGAACCTCCTTTATATTTGTACACCTGTAGAATGTGTTTGGGCCCTTAAAGCATTCAGACTGAACTTGATGACTGAAGATGAGGGAAACAATGCAATACAAAACCCTATTGGATGAATCTTCTAGTGGTGGACAGATATTTGTGTTAGCGGATTGATCCAAGAAAACACAATGGAGGTTAGGTTCGGTTAGTAGACCACCCAAATCTGTGTTTTTATTTGACTGTACATCCCAGAACATGGAGCTAATGGCGTTAGCATTGTCCATCCACATACTGTTTAACGTTAGCATTTGAGCTAACACTCGGGGCTGGCTGTGGCTCAGGAGGTAGAGCGGGTCCGGGTCGTCCACTAATCAGAAGGTCGGTGGTTCGATCCCCGGCTCCTGCAGCCTGCATGTCGAAGTGCCGTTGGGCAAGACACTGAACCCCAAATTGCTCCTGATGGCTGTGCCAGCACCCTGCGTGGCAGCTTGCCGCCTTCGGTGTGTGAATGGGTGAATGTAGGTACATTGTAAAGTGCTTTGGATAAAAGCACTATATAAATACAGTCCACTTACCATTCACTATAAAATTGTAACAAACTATATCCAGGATGCACATTGCACATGCAACATTACTAATCTGATTAATATCACATATTTGGGTGATGTACCCCATCAAATTGCTGTAGCGGGCTGTTTTAAAGCTGGAGAAAAGTTTCTGGTGTCATCTGAATGGAACAATTACTCAATTTGAATAATGAAAAATATAACTGTTGGTATAATAAACTTTGATTACCAGTCCTTTTCATCAAATTAGTGCCCTGAATCTTATGTGCACGACAAACCAAACATCACGTCAGAACAAACTGGGTCACTGCTCATATCTCTCTCTTTTCACCAGTGAGGAGATTTTCATTTGATTTAGATCTTACTATCTCTTGTGTGTGGGGTGAGTTGAAAGTCTGAAGAGGAGTTGGCGAGAGTAAACTGACAGGGTAAACTGCATTGCTCCCATGGCACCCTAAGGACCTGGCTGGCCCCATGGCACCCTAAGGACCTGGCTGGCCCCATGGCACCCTAAGGACCTGGCTGGCCCCCTGGTACACTAAGGACCTGGCTGGCCCCATGGTACCCTAAGGACCTGGCTGGCCCCATGGCACCCTAAGGACCTGGCTGGCCTCCGTGTCACCCTAAAGACCCGTGGCACCCTAAGGACCTGGCTGGCCCCCTGGTACACTAAGGACCTGGCTGGCCCCATGGCACCCTAAGGACCTGGCTGGCCCCATGGTACCCTAAGGCCCTGGCTGCCCTGGATGGCACCCTAAGGCCCTGACTGGTCCCATGGCACCCTAAGGCCCTGACTGGTCCCATGGCACCCCAGGGACCTGGCTGGTCCCATGGCACCCCATTGACCTGACTGGTCCCATGGCACCCCAGGGACCTGACTGGTCCCATGGCACCCCAGGGACCTGGCTGGTCCCATGGCACCCTAAGGACCTGGCTGGTCCCATGGCACCCCAGGGACCTGGCTGGTCCCATGACACCCCAGGGACCTGACTGGTCCCATGGCACCCAGGGACCTGACTGGTCCCGTGGCACCCTAAGGACCTGGCTGACCCCCATGGCACCCCAGGGACCTGACTGGTCCCATGGCACCCCAGGGAACTGACTGGTCCCGTGGCACCCTAAGGACCTGGCTGACCCCATGGCACCCCAGGGACCTGACTGGTCCCGTGGCACCCCAGGGACCTGACTGGTCCCGTCGCACCCCAGGGACCTGACTGGTCCCGTGGCACCCTAAGGACCTGGCTGACCCCCATGGCACCCTAAGGACCTGTCAGGCCCCATGGCACCCTAAGAACCTGGCAGGCCCCATGGCACCCTAAGGACCTGACCTATCTGACTTGTTGGGAACGAGATGTAGAAGCACTTGTGCAAAGCCGTTTCGACGCCTTCTCTCTTTCCTGTTCTGTCGACCTCCTTCCTGCACATCTCATGTGACCATAATAGACCATGTGGAGAAGATGATTACAAATATAGCAAATCCCATTTGTTCATTTACATGAACATGAGAGCAGCAGCTCCACCTTGTCGTTCCTGCATGGCTTGCAGCTGCTTACTGATACTGTGTCAAGGACATCCTTCAAGACAAAGCCCTGCCTCACCACTTCCACCCAGCATCTTGCCATGTCTTAATATGATTGGTTGCGCCTGTGTATGGGCATTGTATTTGTGCCTCATGGTACTTCTCATTTCATGCAGCTCAACTGAGGCGAAACGCTGGTTATCTTCTTGATGAAGGTTTGTGGAGGATTGCTTGTGTGTTAACAAAAGCCGGCAAGACAGTCCCATATCTCTCTGTGTCTCTCTCTGGCGCACGCGCACGCACGCACGCACGCACACACACGCACTCGCACACGCACACACACACACACACACACACACCACACCAAGTCAAGTTTATTTATTTGTATAGCATTAATTCACAAGCATTTCTCATGGGTTTTTACAGAGAATGTGTCTAGCTAAATCTAGCTAAGCACTATCAATAAACAGAATTGGACAATCCTTTAATAAAGCATATAAAAACGGAGAGAAGAGAGGGAGGGGGAGATCAGAGGGGCGGGGAGAGAAGAGAAGAGAGGGAGGGGGAGATCAGAGGGGCGGGGAGAGAAGAGAAGAGAGGGAGGGGGAGATCAGAGGGGCGGGGAGAGAAGGGAGAGAGAGGAGAGAACAGAACACTCCGCTGCGGTACCACCGCAACTTCAACGCCCGTGGCAGCAGCCACGTCAACGCCACAGCAGTGGCACCTTGGAAAGTCAGCGGCAAAGTAGCCAAACAAAACGAGCAACAACTGCAGACATTCTAACTACTCTAAACTTAACAAGAAATCTAGCAAACAAAGAATCTAACTCTACAGCCTAACCTGCCCTGGGAGCGTATCAATGTTCCCAGGGCTCAATGTTCCCAGTGCTCGATGTTCCCAGGGATCAATGTTCCCGGGGCTCAATGTTCCCAGGGCTCAATGTTCCCAGGGCTCAATGTTCCCAGGGCTCGATGTTCCCAGGGCTCGATGTTCCCAGGGCTCGATGTTCCCAGGGCTCGATGTTCCCAGGGCTCGATGTTCCCAGGGCTCGATGTTCCCAGGGCTCGATGTTCCCAGGGCTCAATGTTCCCAGGGCTCAATGTTCCCAGTGCTCGATGTTCCCAGGGCTCGATGTTCCCAGGGCTCGATGTTCCCAGGGCTCAATGTTCCCAGGGCTCAATGTTCCCAGGGCTCAATGTTCCCAGGGCTCATTGTTCCCAGGGCTCATTGTTCCCAGGGCTCAATGTTCCCAGGGCTCAATGTTCCCAGGGCTCAATGTTCCCAGGGCTCAATGTTCCCAGGGCTCAATGTTCCCAGGGCTCATTGTTCCCAGGGTTTAATGCCTGGGTGGGTCAATAAAGCATTTTTAAGAATGGATTAGCTGAACTGGGATGCCTTTATGCCCTGGAGAAAAAGTTGCCGCCCAGATTGTCATGGTATAACGACAGCCATTAGATTTTCTGCCTGTTACCGGGACGACTGATACCGCCCGCTCAGCAGTTCCGGACTAAGTTTGCACAACAGCTATTATATGCATCTATAATATAGATGCTGACACCTTCAATCACAGCCGTATGTTTGGGAGAATAATAGGTTTTGAGTCTAGATTTGAACTGAAGATTCCGACAGAACCGACTTCCCGAACTGAAGGAGCTAGCTGATACAAGATACATGATGTTGATCGTCACTCGATGTACAAGTGTACACACGTGTGACATTCTTGAGCTGTGTTGTGTTCCGTTACATATCGTCATCATATCATCATCATCATCATCATCATCATCAATGTCATCAGTAAACGTCAGTCATGCTTGTTATGCGTCTTATTGGTACATCAACATCAGAACATCCTCATCAATATTACAAGTCTGTTGTCATACATATATATTGCTGTTAACCCCATATATAGTACATTGCATATTGCCCAAGGGGTTTGAGTCATTATTGGGTGGTTTTATTTATTATTATTTAGGAGTCTGGTCTGTGTATCTCCTCCTCCCTGACGGTAGCGAAGGTTGTTGATTCCAGAGATATGTGGCGCACGGTATTAGAACGCTGTACTACATGCTGATTTTGTTCATGGTTCTAGGGACCGCGGGGTAATTACAGTCCGGCGGGCGAAGAGGACGGCTGGGAATCTAGGGGATGATGAGCTCAAACTATAAATACGAGGGCGTAAGCCCCTATCATGATTTATTTATAGGTTAACAAAAGCACCTTCAAGTCCCATGAAGGGAGATTAGGACCGGCCTGATGTGATCAAACTCGCTGGTTCTGGTTCTGGTTCTGGTTAGTATTCTGGCAGCAGCGTTTTGCACGAGTGGTACCGTCCCAATTGGCATTCTAAAAAAAAGCCCGGCGAGCAGATGGAGAAATCACTGTGCTGGCTCTAAAAATGAGGTTCCTGGATGATGCTGCCTGCTGTTAGATCTCTGTCTCATCATACCATGTGAGACAGATTGAAAAGACCATGATTGTCTAAAATGGCTCACGCTGACTCGGCCGATTATTATGGGCTCCAACAATAATAGACCTGCTTCTTCCATTGGTTGGTATTTTCTATTTTTTTTTTTAGTAATGGGAGAGATGGTCTGTGTGGGAGTCACGGAGGCTTTGCTGGGCCGGGTGGCCCGCTATTTATTTCTACAGTATGTGATGCAAATGATAAAAGAGATGATCAGTTAGGTCTGTTAAGGTTTTATCTGATGTGTTGCACTAATGTTCTCTCCTGGATATACTGTAGCATATCTGTCAGCTTATGTCTTTGTCTTAGCATCATTATTGAACCAACGGTGAGTTTAAAATCAGATTATGAAATGAGCAAGCCATATTGCACACAGGTCAAATCTCTAATGTTGTTCGGCGCTTACAAAAACTCGACAAGGTTATTGAAATACGCGGGTCGTTATTAGGGGTGTCAAGAATAATCGATTATAAGATGCATCGCGATGCGGACGTGCACGATTCTGCATCGATTCACAAATGATTTTATTTTTTATTTTTTTATAATCGAATAAAATATAATGATAGTACATGCATTCGTTTATTTTAATTATGGATCATAATACAATGCAATTCCAAATGCACTTTTATTTTAGAAGTAGCCACACAGTGAGAAAAAAGAAAGTGACAAAAAATAATGTATTGGGGGGGAAAAAGTGATGCATCGATTTAAGATTCATCGATAATCGTTTCATAATCAAATCGTAGCCCTCTGAATCGTAATCGAATCGAATGGTGAGGCCAGTGAAGATTCACAGCCCTAGGAGCACTGGCCGCCTCTCTGGGTTGTCAGAGCAACACATTCCAAACATTTTTGTGAGCTTTTCCCAATCCCCGGCCAATGTCCTTGAACAAGAGCACGTTTATTGGAAAGCAGGGCTGGTTTTGAGAAGGGCAAAACAAAAGAGTTGTATTTTGACCGACTGCAGCTAGAATATCTTGAGGCAAACCCCAGATTGCTGAGAAACTCGCCACCCACAAATCGATCACACTGGGAAACTGCTATAAGATTGGAGAGAGGCATGTTTTTCCACAGATAAAACTCGCTACTACGCTCAGATTGCTAGTTTTCCTTCTTCTCACCAAACAATCACATTCTGAAAATGCCATTAAAAACGCCCTTTTCTGTCCGGGTATGTGTAGCGGTAGATTCCCTGCCTATACCGACACGAGGGTCGCAGGTTCGCGTTACCTCCGGCTTGGTCGGGCGTCCATACAGGCGCTGTGTCTGCGGGTGGTTATAGCCGGATTAGGGGGAGGTGTCCTGGTCGCTGCACTAGCGCCTCCTCTTGGTCAGCCGGGGCTGTCACGGTGAGTAGATGGTGCGATGTGTGGACCCAAGTGCAGACAACAGCAGGAGGCGGATGATGAGTAAACCAAAACTGTGTATATTTCATTAAATAACAGGTAACATAAAGACAGGTAACATGGACAGAACACACGTGAACTTGCTGACGACCAGACAAAGACTGAGAGGTGAACAGGAACCTAAATACACAGAGGGAAGTGATTAGACATGGGAAACAGCTGAGTGATTACTAACAAGACACAGAGTGGAGACTAACATAGATCTGCTGGACCTAGACAGTAGCTGTGTTTCCATTACAGTTTTTCGCAAAATAATTGCGATATTTCTACAACTTCAACAATGTACTATTGCGACTTGTAGGCGTTTCCATTGAAGTTGAGTTTGGTCTGACGGCGCACACACCTGAACGCAATTCCCATTACCAGCAGCTGCCACAGTGATTACGCACGGGGATCTGCCCCATATCCCGTCCCCTGTATGCTCAAATCCAACCAATGGTCAATGCAAATCACAACATGAAGTTACAACGCATATAAACGAGCCTGATTATCAATTCAAAAGAAAATGAGTGGCAACATTTGCTGGCTGCGGTGAATGCAGTGAGCGCGACAGGCGGAGGAAAAAAGGTAGCCTAATAGCCTACAACTGGTCCGATTTAGAGATGGAGGGGAAAAGGCTGATTTGGTGCAATAATCGGAATGTCGTGTATTATAATTATAACATTGCACCTGAAACATGTGTAATGTATTACTCAGTCACTGTATTCACTTCAGTCTGCAGCACCGCACCGGTGTGTGCTTTTCATCCCCTCATCTCGCCGCTGTGCTTAATGCGCGCACACAGGCAGCCTGTCACCATGGACCGATTTCTTAAACATGATCTATTTTCCCCTGCTCCGCTTTTGCACAACACTCGTCTTTCTGCTAGGTAGCGTTGCTTCAAAGTTTTCCACTTGCTGCGGAGGTTTTGCCACGGCTTATAGAAACCCTTTCTCCCTCATTTTCCAAAGGAGAAGATGGGTCACATGACGTGCAAATGCGGAAAAAGTGTTTCCATTACACTTTTGCGATAAACTGCTATATCGACACGGGATCATGTCTATGTTCCCCGGGTTCTATATTCCCCGTTTTTCACTAAAAGGGTTCTATGTTCCCCAGGTTCTATGTTCCCCGCTTTTCACTAAGAGGGTTAGGGTTAACCCTAACCCTAACCCAAAGAACCCTTTTGCTGAAAAACGGGGAATATAGAACCCGGGGAATATAGAACCCGGGGAACATAGGGATGACCCCATCGACACGTCTGAAAAACCACCTCATGAGAGCGCAAAAACTTTTTGCGATATTTGGGAGGTTTTTCGAAATTTACGTGTTTCCATTACCCAATTTCTATTGCGATATTTAGATTTTGCGCATTTCTGATGGTAATGGAAACACGACTAGTGACACATGAGGGACCTGAGGGGACTAGAGACATAGGGAATGTCTGACAAAGTCACAATCGTGACAGGGGCGCCTGTTCGGGGCGGAAGGGAACTGGTGGGAATAGCGTGATCCTCCCACGTGCTACTGTACACGTGCTACTGTACGTCCTGCCGGTGAAGCTCCCCGCTGTCAGGTGAAAAGAAGCGGCTGGCAACTGCGCATGTGTCGGAGGAAGCACGGTGCTAGTCTATGGCTCTCCCCAGATCGACAGAGAGTGGAGCAGCGCCCGGGGCAGCAGGGGGGGGGGGGGGGGGGGATTGGCCGAGTACAATTGGGGAGAAAGTGGGGCAAAAAGTGGGGCAAAAAAATCCAAAATAGATTCAAGATTCATGATTCAAGATTTTTATTGTCACTCCGTAGTACAAGTATCACGTGTGAAATTCTTGTGCTGTAGGCTCCGTTACAACATAGTGCAAATAACAGTATACCAGTGCAAAAACAGGGCATATAGATGCAGTAAAACAAGAGAACAACAAGCAATAACAGTCAACTTTTCCTTTTCTTTTCTAGCGTAGACACCTTAAAACATGATTAAACATTCTGTTTGCACAGGTGCAAATAACATAGGCATAATTATCATATGTAATGGTAGCAGCTACTACATGATTGTTTATTTGTGTGTGTTAAGGAATAATAATAATAATAATAATAATAATAATAATATTAATAATAATAATAAGAAAAAAATATATCTATTTTCTGGTTTTCACCTTACTACGCATACAGGAAGAGACATGGAATTGTCAGGGTCCATTGATGCAGAGTCCTTTTGTCTTTTTCCCCTCATCGGCCTTGACTCCATGTCACGCCGATCTGCAGACAAACAGCTGCTTTGCGTGCGTTGCATCTGCTGTGAAACACTTCGACACGAAGATACTGAGGTGTGCGTGCGTCCCGCTCGCCCCTGCAGCCCCCCACGCATGCATTTTCCAACCCACGTATTGATGGTCAGGTCATCATCAGTGTCCTTCAGAAAAAGCCTTTCTAAGTGATGTGTGTGTACGCTGGGTGCCGGGCACCTGTATGCATAACCAACGACGACGCATCTCCATGACGCGTGCTGGGAGAGCAGCTCACGGCTGTGCTGCTTTCACTGACCCACCGGGGGTGATGGAAATGATTGAGAATGACAGAGCTGCCACACACTTCATTCAATCACGCACACCTCATTATATACATTCACGGACAAGTGCAGTTGTTCAATTCAGAGGGGAGACGGACTTGTTTGTAATAGACGGCTATAGTGGGCAGGCAGGTCCGCGCCACAAATTGACTTCCGAAATTGAAGTCCGGGAGCGGCGAGAAACCAATCACAGAAAGCCTTATTAACCATAATGAAACGTCTCTGACGTATACGACACAACGCGCAGACACCAAAGCTCACGACACTAAACTCGGCAGGGAGGTGAGAGAGACCTCGCCGTGACACACAGCCAGGCTGTCTGTGGCAGCTGAGACAGAGCAGTATTTAGCACACAGCCAGGCTGTCTATGACAGCTGAGACAGAGCAGTATTTAGCACACAGCCAGGCTGTCTGTGGCAGCTGAGACAGAGCAGTATTTAACACACAGCCAGGCTGTCTGTGGCAGCTGAGACAGAGCAGTATTTAGCACACAGCCAGGCTGTCTGTGGCAGCTGAGACAGAGCAGTATTTAGCACACAGCCAGGCTGTCTATGGCAGCTGAGACAGAGCAGTATTTAGCACACAGCCAGGCTGTCTATGGCAGCTGAGACAGAGCAGTATTTAGCACACAGCCAGGCTGTCTGTGACAGCTGAGACAGAGCAGTATTTAACACACAGCCAGGCTGTCTGTGGCAGCTGAGACAGAGCAGTATTTAGCACACAGCCAGGCTGTCTGTGGCAGCTGAGACAGAGCAGTATTTAGCACACAGCCAGGCTGTCTATGGCAGCTGAGACAGAGCAGTATTTAGCACACAGCCAGGCTGTCTGTGGCAGCTGAGACAGAGCAGTATTTAGCACACAGCCAGGCTGTCTGTGGCAGCTGAGACAGAGCAGTATTTAGCACACAGCCAGGCTGTCTATGGCAGCTGAGACAGAGCAGTATTTAGCACACAGCCAGGCTGTCTGTGGCAGCTGAGACAGAGCAGTATTTAGCACACAGCCAGGCTGTCTATGACAGCTGAGACAGAGCAGTATTTAGCACACAGCCAGGCTGTCTGTGGCAGCTGAGACAGAGCAGTATTTAGCACACAGCCAGGCTGTCTATGGCAGCTGAGACAGAGCAGTATTTAGCACACAGCCAGGCTGTCTGTGACAGCTGAGACAGAGCAGTATTTAGCACACAGCCAGGCTGTCTATGGCAGCTGAGACAGAGCAGTATTTAGCACACAGCCAGGCTGTCTATGACAGCTGAGACAGAGCAGTATTTAGCACACAGCCAGGCTGTCTATGACAGCTGAGACAGAGCAGTATTTAGCACACAGCCAGGCTGTCTATGACAGCTGAGACAGAGCAGTATTTAACAAGCTGTTTGGCTTTGCTCTTAGTCATGGAGTCAAAGTTCAGACCACTACTGTTTAATTTATGTACATGGCCCAGGCTTCTGAACAGAGGCTACATCTGTACCCAAAGTTAGTTATAATTTCAAGTAGTGGTTGATGCTTGGAACATTGATTACATTACATCATTTGGCAGATGCTTTTATCCAAAGCGACTTACAATCTCACATTTTGTCGACAGTCGAGAGATCAACTTTGCAACACAATCTATGACATCTATGACATTTTATCTTGGAAATCCTGGTCCATGTACAGATCAAAAACACAGCCTATCACATGTGCAAAATCACATGTGATCACATGTGCAATTGCACATGATGTGATCATGTAGAACACATGTGAAACATGTGCTTGGCCATGGGAAGCGCCTGGTTTTGGAACATTTTCACATGTGAAATGTGTGAAACCCATGTAAATTCCCATGTGATTACATGTGAAGCCTATGTGATTACATGTTAAACCCATGTAAATGTTGTTTTCCAAATGTGAAAACGTTCCAAAACCACACGCTTCCCATGGGTTTCACATGTGAAATTTAACATGTGTCCACATGTGAACATCATGTGTTTTTTCTGTAAGGGAAGTTTCCCTCTTTATACAAATACCTTCTTTCCAAAGGCCACGAGACTCCTCAACAAATTACACACACACACGCATGCACGCACACACACACACACACACACACACACACACACGCACACACACACACACACACACACACACACACACACACACACACACACACAGAGTTTTCCCTCAACCACAGTTTTTCGCAAAATAATTGCGATATTTCTACAACTTCGACAATGTACAATTGCGACTTGTAGGCGTTTCCATTGAAGTTGAGTTTCGCAATTCCCGTTACCAGCAGCTGCCACAGTGATTACGCACGCGGATCTGCCCCATATCCCGTCCCCTGCATGCTCAAATCCAACCAATGGTCAATGCAAATCACAACATGAAGTTACAACACATATAAACGAGCCTGATTATCAATTCAAAAGAAAATTAGTTGCAAAATGTTGCTGGCTGCGGTGAATGCAGTGAGCGCGACAGGCAGAGGAAAAAAGCCTAATAGCCTAATAGCCTACAACTGGTCCGATTTAGAGATGGAGGGGGGAAAAGGCTGATTTGGTCAATAATCACAATTTTGTGTAGCTATTATAATTATAACACTGCACCTGAAACGTGTGTAATGTATTACTCACAGTCACTGTATTCACTTCAGTCAGGAGCACGCACCGCACCGGTGTGTGCTTGCTTTTCATCCCTTATCTCGCGCTGTGCCAAATGCGCGCACACAGGCAGCCTGTCACCATGGACCGATTTCTGCCATTAAACATTATCTATTTTATATTTATTTTGCATAACACTCGTCTTTCTGCTAGCGTTGCTTCAAAGTTTTCCATTGTTGCGGAGGTTTTGCCACGGCTTATCGAACCGTTTCTTCCTCATTTTTCGCTGCTTTTCCAAAGCAGAATGGGTCACATGACGTGCTAATGCGAAAAAACTGTTTCCATTACACTTTTGCGATAAACTGCTATATCGACACGTCTGAAAAACCACCTCATGAGAGCGCAAAAACGTTTTGCGATATTTGGGAGGTTTTTCGAAATTTACGTGTTTCCATTACCCAATTTCTATTGCGATATTTAGATTTTGCGCATTTATGAGGGTAATGGAAACACGACTAGTGACGTAGAAAAGTTTGAGGTCTGAGCTCTTCAATGGGTTTCTTGGGCCCTGGACCATGCAAACGTTTAATTCGAGCAAAATCTTGAAAATTTGAAAGTTGAAGTTACACAAGGTGTTTAGAAGTCATAACATAATAATAATAATAATATTATAATAGCAAAATAAAGCAATTTGAATGGGTGTTGATGTGTTTAGCGCTGATTATCCAGACCAAAACCACCAGCCCGTCCTCTCTGCTCTCCGCTCTCCCATCTCCTCTCCTCTCTCTCCTACCATCTCCTCTCCTCTCTCCTCCCCTCCTCTCTCTCCTACCATCTCCTTTCCTCTCTCCTCCTCTCACATCTCCCCTCCTCTCTCTCCTACGATCTCATCTCCTCTCATCTCCTCTCTCTCCTACCATCTCATCTCCTCTCCTCTTTCTCCTCACCATCCCCTCTCTCCTCTCTCTCCTACCATCTCCTCTCCTCTCTCCTCCCCTCCTCTCTCTCCTACCATCTCCTCTCATCTCCTCTCTCTCCTACCATCTCCTTTCCTCTCTCCTCCTCTCACATCTCCCCTCCTCTCTCTCCTACCATCTCATCTCCTCTCCTCTCTCTCCTACCATCTCCTCTCCTCTCTCCTCCCCTCCTCTCTCTCCTACCATCTCCTCTCATCTCCTCTCTCTCCTACCATCTCCTTTCCTCTCTCCTCCTCTCACATCTCCCCTCCTCTCTCTCCTACCATCTCATCTCCTCTCCTCTCTCTCCTACCATCTCCTCTCATCTCCTCTCTCTCCTACCATCTCATCTCCTCTCCTCTCTCTCCTACCATCTCCTCTCATCTCCTCTCCTACCATCTCCTCTCCTCTCCTCTCTCCTCCCCTCCTCTCTCTCCTACCATCTCATCTCCTCTCCTCTCTCTCCTACCATCTCCTCTCATCTCCTCTCTCTCCTACCATCTCATCTCCTCTCCTCTCTCTCCTACCATCTCCTCTCATCTCCTCTCTCTCCTACCATCTCATCTCCTCTCCTCTCTCTCCTACCATCTCATCTCCTCTCCTCTCTCTCCTACCATCTCCTCTCCTCTCCTCTCTCCTCCCCTCCTCTCTCTCCTACCATCTCCTTTCCTCTCTCCTCTCCTCTCTCCTCCCCTCCTCTCTCTCCTACCATCTCATCTCCTCTCCTCTCTCTCCTACCATCTCCTCTCATCTCCTCTCTCTCCTACCATCTCATCTCCTCTCCTCTCTCTCCTACCATCTCATCTCCTCTCCTCTCTCTCCTACCATCTCATCTCCTCTCCTCTCTCTCCTACCATCTCCTCTCATCTCCTCTCTCTCCTACCATCTCATCTCCTCTCCTCTCTCTCCTACCATCTCCTCTCATCTCCTCTCTCTCCTACCATCTCCTCTCATCTCCTCTCTCTCCTACCATCTCATCTCCTCTCTCCTCCCCTCCTCTCTCTCCTACCATCTCCTCTCCTCTCCTCTCTCTCCTACCATCTCCTCTCATCTCCTCTCTCTCCTACCATCTCCTCTCATCTCCTCTCTCTCCTACCATCTCATCTCCTCTCTCCTCCCCTCCTCTCTCTCCTACCATCTCCTCTCCTCCTCCCCTCACATCTCCCCTTACAGAAAAAACACATGAGTTTCACATGTAATACCATAGGTTTCACATGGGAATCCATATGGGATACACATGGGTATTGGTGTGGGTTTACCATGTGAATTTACATGGGTTTCACATGTAATCCCATGGGTTTCACATGTAATCCCATGGGTTTCACATGGGAATTCATATGGGTTTAACATGGGTTTCACATGTAATCCCATGGGTTTCACATGGGAATTCATATGGGTTTAACATGGGAATTTACATGTCTTTCACATGTAATCCCATAGGTTTTACATGGGTTTCACATGTAATCCCATAGGTTTTACATGGGTTTCACATGTAATCCCATAGGTTTTACATGGGTTTCACATGTAATCCCATAGATTTCATGGGAATTTGTATTAATTTACAATGGGAATTAACATGGGTTTCACATGTAATCACATGTGAAAACGTTCCAAAACCACACACTTTCATGGGAAAAGCACATGTGATCACATGTGAAAATGCACATGTGAAATTTCATGTGAAAAAATTGCCTGTGCAAAATCATATGTGATCACATGTGATTATTGCACATGTGAAGTTAATGTGTTTTTTCTGTAAGGGTCCTTTCCTCTCCCCTCCTCTCTCTCCTACCATCTCCTCTCATTTCTCCTCCACTCCTGTGTGGTAGTTGTTAGAGGTTGGGACCATCACAGCCAGTAGAAACACTCATGAAGATAGACTCTTTCAAATCTTTTCTCACATTTTGCTTTTCCTCCCCAGGTCTGTGGCCTGAAGCTTCACACATCACAAATCACATCAATCACATTTAGGCCATGTTCAGACTAGGAGGCCAAATCCAATTTGTGAACTTTAATGATTCTATCCAGATTGGGTTTATGAGTCTGGACGCTCCAAGTCTGATTTGTGTCACTTGTCCCAAACCCCATAATGAGGTAGTTTCCAATCTGCTTTTGACTGATGTGACTCCAGTGTGGACGTGCTGATCACCCAAATCAGATTTGAGAGTGTCTTTTGCAGGGGCGGGCGGGGACTTGACGAGCAGAGAGCAGACATGCAAACACTGCCAGAAACATTGTATGTTGGCTCATTGTATCTGGACACACAGATCTGACTTGTAACACTAGCCCAAATCAGATTTGTGGCAGTGCGGACACACTCCCAAATCACACTTGGGAAACCAATCAAGATAATGGTGATTATTGACTTTAGCAGCAAATCGGATTTGCCTGTAATGTGAACATGTGAAGCACATAATAATCAGCTATTGATCTATGAGCTTGTCTAAATCAAAACATTTGAAGCACATGATGATCTATTGTACAGAGATTTAAACAGAGAAACAAGCTTTCCAGCCTCAGATCTTCAGGCTGGTCTAAAAAAGGTAAACGTTTAGGTGAAAGTTATTCACAAGACATTTGATCTTACCACTATATCATTCAAAACATTTAAAGCACATAATTATCTATTGTACAGTGCAAACCTTTAAGCCCATGAAGCAGTGGTATGGCCATCCCCTACCCACCACCAGCACCACCCACATCCACCTGGGCCTAGCCATTCCACTACCCACCACCACCACCTACATCCACCTGGGCCTAGCCATCCCCCTACCCACCACCACCACCCACATCCACCTGGGCCTAGCCATTCCCCTACCCACCACCACCACCTACATCCACCTGGGCCTAGCCATTCCACTACCCACCACCACCCACATCCACCTGGGCCTAGCCATTCCACTACCCACCACCACCACCTACATCCACCTGGGCCTAGCCATTCCACTACCCACCACCACCACCCACATCCACCTGGGTCTAGCCATTCCACTACCCACCACCACCACCACCTACATCCACCTGGGCCTAGCCATTCCACTACCCACCACCACCACCTACATCCACCTGGGCCTAGCCATTCCCCTACCCACCACCACCACCACCTACATCCACCTGGGCCTAGCCATTCCACTACCCACCACCACCACCACCTACATCCACCTGGGCCTAGTCATTCCACTACCCACCACCACCACCTACATCCACCTGGGTCTAGCCATTCCACTACCCACCACCACCACCCACATCCACCTGGGTCTAGCCATTCCACCACCACCACCACCACCACCTACATCCACCTGGGTCTAGCCATTCCACCACCACCACCACCCACATCCACCTGGGCCTAGCCATTCCCCTACCCATCCCTCGAATCCCGAATCTCTACCACCACCATCCTGTCCCTAGAACACCAGCCCCCCTTGCTTTTACTTCTTGCCCAACCTGTGCATTAAAGGAAGGACATTATCAAAGGAAAATTATTGTGAAAAGGAAAAGGTGTGTGAGACCTCAAAATAAAACCCATCAATGGCTGTGTTTGTGTTTGTGTTGAACTTGACCACCATGCAGTTTTGAGTTGATCAGGAAAGGTTTCATGAGACTCAATGGTTGTAGAATTTCCTCAACCCATGTACAGTAGGAGCATGTTGACACTTCAATTAAAATTGAAACAGGGAAACAGAGTTATGAGGTCCCCCCCTCCCCCCAAACAGTGACAATATATGTTTTACATAGGAACAATATTTCAATTTGTCTGCCTGAGTGATCCATATGGAAGTGAAATGTGCTCCTTGGAGATCTTACTCTGTTCCCTGGGCTCCTGCCTCTTCACCCACCCCACCTTCAGCACTGGAACTCAGGTCATTAGAATCCAGCTCAATGTTCTCCCCTCTTCCTTCAGCACTGGAACCACCAAGGTTATAATAATCCGGCCTGTCTTCAGCACTGGAACCACCAAGGTTAGAATAATCCGGCTCAATGTTCTCCTCTCTTCCTGGCGTCGGCCCCCTGGTGACCTGGAGAGACATGACAGCAGCTCTTGTTACTGGATCACACCTCTCTTCTAGCTAAAGAAAAATATAGCCTTTATATTCCTATCCAACTACATCGATTCTTGTACTAATCGATCTAAAATCGAATACCGGTAATCAATTGGGTCGATACTTAGAATTTGTGTATTTAGCACGACAAACGTTATGTGGATGTATTTTTCACACTTCGCACAGATTTAATAGAGGCCTTGCACTGAATGGTTGTGTAGTCATATTTCTTCCAGGATGGCTGCCTGTAACCTAGCAGCCATTGTTTTGTACATGGCAATAGGGATGTCGACGGTTAACCGCCGAGAACGTCTTTGGTCGGTTAAGCATGTCGGTTAAACGGTCAATTTCCATGTTAACACGTTAATTGCCAAGAACGAGTTGAGTCGTCAAACACAATCCAGCTTTTCACTGCCAATGACGAGTTGAGTCGTCAAAAAAATGATTTTTTTTTTTTTGACCGTGGGATGTGCATCTAACCCTTTTACATCTCTTATATAATTATTGGAGCCACCGAACGTTTACAACCCATTCCACCGACCCACTAAGTGGCAACAGTGCTCTCCTGACTAGAGGAAGGCAAGCATTTTTTTAACTTGTCACGCCATTCTCACCCCAGCCATTCTCATGAAAATGGATGGGGGAAAACGCTTTCGTTTTCGCGCTGATTGCTGGCGATGCGGGATTGCAAATTTACAACATACATTACAGGTGGAACACACTTTGAAACACGCAGCATAAATATGACCAGAATCGCAAAAGCTTCTCTCAACCAAAACTCCAAGAAGCGAGCGAGTCCATGCCGACTTCCTCAAACAGCGGCCGTGCAGACAGGCACAGGACAGCAGCAAAGCACTGAGACTGGTGACAAGCTTGTGACGGCCGCTGCAGCCAAGAAGAACGCCCACGGAGGGAGGAGTTGAAGCAACTCTCCCTCTCGCTCTCTCCCTCTCTCTCTCTCTCTCTCTCTCTCTCTCTCTCTCTCTCTCTCTCTCTCTCTCTCTCGAGGGAGGGAGAGAGAGAGAGAGAGAGAGAGAGAGGGAGGGAGAGCGAGAGAGAGAGAGAGAGAGAGCGAGAGGGGGAGGGAGAGAGAGAGAGAGAGAGCCAAAAATGAATGGTTAAAGTGACTGTTCTATCGAATTTCACAAAAAGCCGTTTATCTCTGAATATTTTTTCTGACGCTAAAACCATGCTGTATTCAACTGCTAATGCTTACATAACTACTAACTCTACAAACTAACTCTTTTAGACAGAGAAAGCACACATTCTATTAGTTATTTTGAGATATTGTGTGTTCACAAAATCTTAGCAGAAAAGAATCCTCGGGTCTTGAAAGATGAGCCAGAATCCTCAAAAAACCCCTCTGGCAGAAGCTAACTACAGTAAAAAAAAAACGTCTGGCAGTGAATGTGTTAATTTGCATATAACAGTGTTGCCAATGTGGCGATCCCCCCCCCTCCTTCGTGGTCAGCAATGTAACATAAGTATATTAAACGATGGGGCAAGTGTTAATCAAGCTAGATTTGGAAATAAACACATGGTTAATGTTGCTTTTATCTACCTGATGTCTGATCAAATGCATTCCGCAGCGAAGCACACACACAGCTGAACACCTGCTGCAGCCACAGTGAAGTGAGCGCACTGACTGCCCCGCCCCTCTGCTGCTCCTGTCTGAGCACACAGCTCAGATGTGCTCTGTGACCATTTCAGAATGATTAACACACCCAGCGAAACAATCAGCTCATACATGTTCTATAGTTTTGTAAACTCCGTGTGTGCTGTCATTAGCCTACTTTTTCTATCTTCACTGTCTCATTCGGTCTAACTCTCTCCCTCCCTCTCTGCAGTGCATGTTCATCAGGCACACGCATGCATACGCTCGCACTCAATGATGAAACAGTAGTTTTTACCGTGTTACAAAACTGCAGACATGAATTGACGATTGAAAAGTATCAATTAACGTTAACGTTACTGTCCAACACATGGCAGTTCGGATAAATTGTTTCACAAGAGACTGCGTGCGGAGTGCGGACTCGTCTTTATAATGTGGTGGAGCCCTGCCAGACACACAGAGCACAGCCCTCGTCGCGTCGCGTGTGTGAAGAGAGAGGGAGAACGGGTGAGACAGAAGCAAACTATTTTTTGCAGATCTCAAAAGCAGGTAAACCACTGTGGGATTAGTGAGACTATTGCTAAAAGAGAAGATACTGTAGTGATGAGCACTTTGTCAGTGCGCCCTCGCCTGCAGCCTGGGCTGTCGTCCGCTCAAACACTACTTCACGGGGCGGCTGCGTGTCAATTGACGTGTCCTTAATATGCAATGCGTGCAGCTCTAAGCAGTATAGCCTATCAGAGGAATGTTTTTGTTTAGATGGCTGGAGGATTCAACTTGTCTTCTCGTTTCGTTAATGTGTTTTTTTCTGCTTGTAGATGTAAAAATAAACGCTTTCTAATGAAAAAAAAATCAAGCATTTGTTGTGATAATGGTTTAATGGAGCACAGACAGTAAAATAGCGCATTTTAATATTTTCGGTTAACCGACACTTGTCGGCTAATGAGGGTCGGTTGTCGGTCAAGAAATATTATGATTTTCGACATCCCTACATGGCCATGGAACAGACGACTGTTACTATGTGTTGATATCTATCCATCCATCCATCCATCCGTGTGTCCGTGGGCGTACATTATTTGCGCACAAGGGCACCGCGCTCGTTTACATCCGACGCACGATGGTGCATGACAGAGCGGTGATATAGAGAGGCAAAGTGAACGTCACTTCCTGCTTCAGCACTGTACCAGAGATTTTCATCCGCCATTTATTTTCCCATAGACATTTCGTAAAATGCGTATAAAATAGTTGTACTTCGTCCAACCAAACGGTTCAGCTAACGCTATAATCGGGAGAGACCATAGAACATTTCACTCGGACCAAAACTTAAACAACATCGAAAAAATATTTTCTTTAAACCCGCATTTGTTTTGGGTCCGAGTGAAATGTTATGCGATCTCTCCTGTTTCTAAATATATCTGAACCGTTTGGTTTGAACCAAACCATTTTTATAAGCATTTTACGAAATGTGTATGGGAAAATAAATGGCGGATGAAACTCTCTGGTACAGTGCTGAAGCAGGAAGTAGGCGGTCACTCTGCCTCTCTATAAGACACCCTCAGAGTGTGAGCATGTTGCAGCGGCTCTTGTAAACAAGTAGAATAGTAACATCGGGCTTTTCCAGTGTTTTACCTACTCTACTACCACTGCAGTGAAATTAGGCATTTTCTTTTGAAAGTGGTTACTAATGGTTACAGGCAGCCATACTGGAAGAAATAGAACTACACAAACATTCCATACAAGGCCTCTATTTTTGGGGAAAGAAAAAGTGACTGTATCCATTTCACGTCATTGAATCGTACATCATATCACTCTCAAATGAGCTAATATCATCCTTGTGCCGCATCGCAACCACGTATCGTGGTACATATATCGTATTGTTAAAACGTATCGTTACACCCAAATACTACCTAGTACTTCATTTAACCCAATTCATTAACCCCCCTCATTTAATCCTCTACTGGGGAAAAAAAGGATATTCAGTACCTTGAAGTAGATACAGAAGACAGTGACCAGCAACAGCACAGCCAGCAGCAAGGCTGCTACTACTCTGCTGATGACATGTGTCGGATAGTCTGAAACAGATCCAGAAACATCACATCAGATCACCTGACATCATGACCATGACAGCTCCATTTAAAGATAAAGTTCGTGTTGCCCTAAAAGCTCCATTTAAAGATAAAGTTTGTGTTGCCCTAAAAGCTCCATTTAAAGATAAAGTTTGTGTTGCCCTAAAGGCCTGACAATCACTAAATGAAGGTGACTTTAACGTCTCTGCTGGATTCAGTTCTTAGATAATCTAATTTCTACTCTATGTTTACATGCACTGCAATAATCTGAGATCCGACTATTGACCTGCATCTAAATAAGACGATTTTAAGATGATATTAAGGCGATATTAATATATATATTATATTAGAGTTATAGATTATTCCATTCACACTTCCGTTTACATGCTACAGAGCATACTACGATTAATGACTGAAGACGCATGCCTATTCCTACTGTAGGCCTACATGATGTCAGAGTTCCCCCCTGAATTTAACCTGAGACCCTTTCTGCCATGTTTTTTTCTACCATGTTAGGGACCAGATGTCGGGACTTCTTTTTACTGGTGGCAATGAATCATTCTTCTGTAAACAACTTGTGCAACACTGAACACTCGCTGGAAGCAAAGGTACTATAAACGCAGTCTCTTCTGCAAGCTAGAGCATGTGTCGTCAAGCAGTTTGACTGCCGTACAAAATGTTGTGGAAACCAATGTCATAGATGGGAAAAGTACACACATTCTTTACTTGAGTAGAAGTACAGTTACTTGTGTAAAAAAATAAAAGATTGGTAAAAGTAGAAGTACTGATTCAAATTGTTTACTCAAGTAAAAGTAAAAAAGTACTGGTTCTGAAATGTAATAAAGTATCAAAGAAAAAAGTATTTCTACCTGCCGTTTCTGTGCAAAGCTAACTGAAACTCACCTCATATTAATATAATTCGAAGACTATTCAACTTTAAAAGATCCCCTCCAAACATGTTTTAAGATGTATAAATACAATATTATATCCCCCCCACAAAAATGTGCACATAATGTGTGAAAGCTGGGAGAGCGTGAGATGAGAGACTATACTTTTGAAAATGTATGGAGTAGAAAAGTACAGCTATTTGTGTTAAAATGTAGGGAGTAAAAGTAAAAATGTGTCAGGAAAAATAAATACTTTTTTCTTTGTTCTTTACAAAAGCCCCCCTCAGTGCTGCCACAGCAGTGCCATTAGCGCTGTGGCAGCACAAATGGCCAAACAAAATGAGTAACAACTGTTGTAACTGACTGTATGTATATACAGTATATACCTTATTAAGGTAATGAGAAAATGCTGTTTACATGATGGGAGTGTCTTATTCAGAGTATTGTCTTATAAGGTTAATATTGGAATATCACAGTCCGTGTAAACATTGTCATTGATGTTGTTGGACAAAAGCCACATATCTGCAGAAAGTCAGTTTTCAGGAATGAAGTAAACTTGCTGATTCTCTCATAAACTCTCATGTCTTATTGAAATGATCAAATGGATTGTTAAAGGATGCAGCTTTACCGGTAATCAACCCATTTTGTATCATTAACACATTGACTGCCAGCCGTTTTTTTTTTTACTGTAGGTAGCTTCTGCCAGGCCTTTTTTTGAGGATTCTGGCTCATTTTACAAGAGCCGAGCATAATTTTCTGGTTGGACTTTGTGAACACAAAGTTCAGAAAAGTACTAATAGAATGTGTGCTTTCTCTGTCTAAAAGAGTTAGTTTGTAGAGTTAGTAGTTATGTAGATATTAGCCGTTGAGTACAGCATGGTTTCAGCGTCTGGAAATTTATTCAGAGATAAATGGCTTTTTGTGAAATTCGATAGAACAGTCACTTTAACCATTCATTTTTGGCATCAGTAAGACCGTCAGACATTCTAAACAATAGTTTTGAACAGTAATTTCCTCCATAACAGCAGGAAACACCCCTCTCATTCAAACTCCTCCCTCCGTGTGTCTTCTCCTCCTTCCTCCTGGCTCTACAGCGGGCGTGTCAGAAGCGCGTTGCTGCTGCCTGCCTGCCTGCCTGCGTGCCTGCCTGCCTGCGTGCGGACGCTCCTTGTGCGAGTCAAGATGGGCCGGGGAATGCGTGGGCGATGGGCAGATGTTGATTCTGGCCTTTCTGAGGTGTTTCAAAGTGTGTTTCACCTATAATCTATTTTGCAAATCGCTCTCCGCTCTCTGTGTGCTGCTGCCTGCGCGGCCGCTCTCGGGCAAGACAAGTCTGGATTACTGTAAAATCGCCTCGCCATTTCCTTGAATGGCTTGCTCCCGCGGCAGTTTTTTCTTTGATTTCGCTCGTCTGGGGGAGCACTGTCAACACTTAGTGGGTCGGTAAAATAGATTATACACATTCAATACCTCCAATAATTGTATAGGAGACGTAAAAGGGATTGATCAACGCCCCACCGTCAAAAAAAAAAAAACTATTTTTTTGACGTATCAATACGTCGCTGGCAGTCAACGGTTGGATTCTGCTTGACGTATCAATACGTCGTTGGCAGTTAACGTGTTAAAGATCTCGGTAATATAAGTCAGTGGTTCTCAAATGGAGGTCCGAGGACCCCCAGGGGTCCTTGAGGGGGTTCCAGGGGGTCCCCAGCCAAAAGGGGGGTCATTTATTTTGGCTATAATTCCATTCATAAGTAACACAATGACTATTTTGGTCATGGGTTTTATACACTTTCTGTAATAAAACATCTACTGTACTGTAGAAGCATCAGTCTCATCATATTAGACCACGGGGGTCCGTGGTCAAATTTTTGCCAGTTTAGGGGTCCTTCATGTGGAAGAATTTGAGAACCACTGATATAAGCACATGCACAGTGTTTACCTTCTCTCTCCGTTTTTCTCATGGAGATCTCCCAATTCCTCCTCTGCCAAAGCGCTCCGTTCTGACGCGTTTTACGTCACAACGCGTCCGAACGGAGCTGCGAAGGTTCTGCTAGAGAGGCAGAATCTGCTCCGAGGGCGGCTGTTATTGTTTCTTTACATCCAAGGAGAATTGCATTGAGAGCCTTAATGAGCCTTAATGACTTGCAGCTGGTGGGGGCGGAGTTTCTGCAGACAGCAGCAGTGGAAGTGAGTTTTCTCCGTGAGGTAAACAGAGAGAGAAGGTAAAACACTGCCCCTGTGCTTATATTACCAAGATTATATGATACAAAGTGGGTTGATTACCGTTAAAGCCATCCTTTAACTCATTCACCGCCAAAGACGTCTTTGACGTCTTATCAGAAATAGCCATCCACGCCAAAGACGTGTTTGACGTGTTTTTGTTTTTATGAGTGCAGCGCGTAGTTGAAACACTTACCCAGCCTCTGACATGTCATCTGGTCCCTATCCTCAAAGGGTAGCCGACAGCACGTTATCAAACACATACCGCAGCTGTTGTTTGAAACGAGGAAGGAGGAAAAGAGGAAAAACAGAGAAACGCGCTTCCTTGTACAGAGGAAAAAACGCCATTGAAACGCCTCTCGGCGCGCTGCACTGCTGCCTTGCTGCAGGGCGAACCTGGATTGCCTAGTCAAACCCGTGACGAACATGATCGATCCGGTTCCAGCAGCGCCTGGTCCCAAAGCCAAGCCGCGGACCCGTTCCTGTGTCGTGTGACTCGTGTCGCAGCATTCGTCCCACTCCCAGCCCGAACGAGAGGAGGAAAACGAGCAGCAGAGGAGGCAAAACGCTGATGGGGAAGGAGGGGGAAGGAGGTGCGATCTAGCTGCAGGCAGCTGTGGACAGAACTCTCTCTCTCTCTGTGTGTGTGTGTGTGTGTGTGTCTGTGTGTCTGTCTGTCTGTCTGTCTGTCTGTCTGTCTGTCTGTCTGTCTGTCTGTGTGTCTGTCTGTACACTCACTCACACTGAGCAAACTGTATTGTTGAATGTAAAAAAAGCACTTCATATATATATATATATATATATATATATATTTTTTTTTTGTCATTTGTGTCATAATGAATAATATTTACATGTCTGATGTCAATACAGTTCAAAATAAAAGAATTGAGAGCGAGTTCTGCATGATATTGTGTGCTGTACATAAATGCCATTTTCTGCAATTTCTTTTCTCAGAGAGACATTTTGGGTGAAAACAGGGTGTATATAAATGGCTATAAGTAGAGTACAGAACATGCTAAAAGCTCACTTTTTTTTTCCTGGTGAACCCAGAGACGTACATCTTCATTTTGAGGTATTGCAAATCACTCTGGTGCTAATAGATCATTTACTGTGGGTCTTGAAAGATGACCAACAATTATGAAAATCTTTGGCCTGTGCTAAATATTGGCAGTCCTAAACTGGCGGTGAATGAGTTAACACACATCACGTAAATTATTATTTGTGTCAGATTCTCCTTCAGGTTACCTGAGAGAATGAGAGAGAGGGGCTGGCTCTCAGAGGAGAAGCTGTGATTGAAGACAGAGATGTGATAAATACAGCTGTAGATCCCTTGGTGGGTGTGGTCTGCAGCAGGAAACAGGAAGTGGGCAAAGTGATTGACAGCTGGCTGGGTGTGGTTGTATGATGTGTTGAGGGCAGTGACGGTGAGGTGGAAGGTGCCTCCTGGGTACTGTGGCTGGATGGAACAGCTGATGATGAAGTTGAAGCCCCTGAACACCTGCTGCTGGGCCTCGGAGACCCCGTACATGGAGGGAGAGAGAGAGATGATTGGCTGAACCAACATATCTGTAAACAGAGAGGGAGATGATTGGCTGAACCAACATATCTGTAAACAGAGAGGGAGATGATTGGCTGAACCAACAGATCTGTAAACAGAGAGGGAGGTGATTGGTTGAACCAGCAGATCTGTAAACAGAGAGGGAGGTGATTGGCTGAACCAACATATCTGTAAACAGAGAGGGAGGTGATTGGTTGAACCAGCAGATCTGTAAACAGAGAGGGAGGTGATTGGCTGAACCAACAGATCTGTAAACAGAGAGGGAGGTGATTGGTTGAACCAACATATCTGTAAACAGAGAGCGAGATGATTGGCTGAACCAGTAGATCTGTAAACAGAGAGTGAGGTGATTGGCTGAACCAGCAGATCTGTAAACAGAGAGTGAGATGATTGGCTGAACCAGCAGATCTGTAAACAGAGAGAGAGATGATTGGCTGAACCAACAGATCTGTCAGCAGATAGATGATGAAGACTTGAGAATACTTGTTATTCAAATTCTAATCAATGCTTTCTCAGTGAGAAACTGTTTTCTCCTCATCTAGCCAAGCATTATCCAACCCAATCGCCAGAATAAAATGTGGGGATTGTATGTTTCTAGAAACCACGGAAAAAAAAAAAAAAAACCCCGCAAAACAAACAAACAAACATTTTAGGCAACAGGGGGGAAAGGCTGTTCAAATCGCGTATCCGACGTCCGATTGCAGATCCGAAGATATGATAGTCCTCCTGGAAGCCAGTAATTTAGCCGGGGCGGTTAAAATTATACTGCTGCGTGAAACAACCGTTTAAAAGCAGTCTTTCCACAGCCTTTCTGGCTTCCGTAGCTATCATATCTTTTGATCTGCAATCGGATGTCGGAGACAGGTAGGAGAGCATTTTGAACAGCCGTTCCCCCGTATTGCCTATATTGGAACGCTATGTGACCCTAATACTGCACGAGTGTATATTTCATACACAAAGTACAGTAGTAGGGTCACATTGGGGCTAGTTACTGTACTGAATCAGCCTGGTAGGCGAGATGTAGGCAGATGAGCGAAAATACATACAAAAGTATTTTGATCCAAATTACAAATACTTGCTCAAAAATGTATCACAATACAAATACAAAATACTGGTCTGAAAGATTTATTTGAAATACAAATACGTATTTTGTATTTTGAAAATACATAAAAATACATTTGATAAAAACGAATAAAAGAGCTGCAACGATTAGTCAATTCATCGATTCATTACCAAATATTACATTTATTTCCTATTTTGATGATCTATTAATCATTTTGAGCCATTTATTTAACGAAAAACGTCTTAATTCTCTGATTCCAGCTTCTCAAATGTGACATTTTCTGGTTTCTTTAGATGGTAAATCATCTCTTTAGTCCTCTGTGACAGTATCCTCCTTTGTGTACCCTCTAACACACTACAGTTCTTCCTTATTTCTCCTTCACTTCAGCTGTTAATTGCTTTCTGTGAGGGCTTTTGAGTTACAGGTAGCATTTCTACACGTTACAGTAACCTCATGTTTTGGAACTTTGAACATGTTTAGCCATAGATATATCTGTTATGAGAGTTATGTTATGATAGTTGGTCCCCTATAAACAATTTCACATCCACCATGTCAGTAAATTGTCACGTCTTTATTTAACACGCTGCGTGCATAGAAATACAGCAACATTATTTATTCCACCACAAAAGGTTACTTTTCAGGAACATATGCAACCGCAGTGCGGTGAGGGGAACTTGCTAATCCTGTGGCTAATGTATGGAAACAGGGAGTTTGTCAGCTTTATAACAGTATATTTATTTATCCATTTTGTAGAGCTGAGCTGGGCACTGAGGTATTAGTTGTGTCTCTCTAATATGATCCACTGGTTTGGATGCAGTAAACAGTTTAATTTGCAGATAGGGCAGTGTTTGCCTTAGCATGCAATATCTAATCATCTCATTTAGTACTTTATCTCTGGGGGAATTTCCACCAACACGAGGCTTCAGTACTAGTTTGAGTCAGACTTCCTGGCCTGTTTGAGTTAGACTTCCTGTCCATCTCAACAGTGGATAAATGGTTACAGACCAGTCGCTCAAACACCTTCATGACAACAGTTAAAGCGACAGGCCTGTAATCATTCAGGCTGTCAGCATTAGACTTCTAGGGCTCTATCTTCCGACAGGCGCTATCCCCTAATAGCGCTTGCGCACCTGTTTGCGTGTGCCTTAAGGCACGGAAGATAGCATTCCGGCTTGCGCCGTCCGCCAGGTGTTCTGCCGAGTTTTGCTCCCCCGCAGAGCATCCCCACCTCACGGGAGCATACTTGTGATGATTTATACAGAAATGTAACTGTCTAAAAGTGATATAATTGTCTGGTAGACGTGACCTCCCTGATTTCTAAGTTAAAACAGCGCCGAAATATGTTGGGGATGCAATTCTCGGCCGGGATGCGGAAAGGTTCACAGCACGTGTCGCAAGCGCAAATTACAGTCGTGCCAAAATCATCTGCGCCCCAAAATGCCTGCGCAAACGGGATTTGGGCGGTCTTAACTACCAGAATTATTCACAGGCGTGACCAGGCAAGGCTGGGCATTACGTCAATCAAAACCAATCAGATTCCCGTCTTGCAATGGTTGTTTGCGCGAGGCATGCAATATGCTGTAATTCTCTCCATGCGTAATAGAGTGTACTCACTAGAGATGCTGCGATCAAGATTTTTCAATTCCGATCCGATTCCGATATTTTAGCCTCAAAACCGATCCGATTCCGATCAAATTTCGATCAGCGATTCGATACCGATTTCGATCCGATACCGATACAGCACATATTTAAGCCTCTATGCTGTCTGATAGCTAGCAGGCAACAAACATTTTTAGGGTTAGGTATGTATGTGTGTGCTTTGGTAATATAGTATGTAAACGATTTAGTTCATCTAATTAATTTGATGTAAAACTAAAACATAACAATCAAATACACACTTATTTTGTAATGGGTGAACACTGGACACAAATAATTATTGTTTCCTCACACATACACCCCCACTCTGTCTCACACAGGACACATACACACACAGCCCCTGTCTCTCTCTCACACACACACACAGCCCTGTCCGTTTCTCACACACACACACACACACACACACACACACACACACACACACACACACACACACACACACACACACACACACACACACACAGTTTGTGCATACATTTCCACTGCCAGATTGGAGGAGTCTTTTGTCATTTTCTAATGTTCTCTTCAGTGCAATACGTTTTGATAATGACCTGCTGTACAGCGCCGTTCGCGCAGTCAACTCCGTGTCGTTAACGTTAAACTTTAGAGGGGAAAGATAGCTGCTGTTAGCTAGCTAATTAGCCATGTTAGCTGCCTCAGTGGGTAACGTTAGCCTATAGAGAGTATTTATCTGACGTTTATGTTAGCTACACCTCAAACCTGCGGGTGGAAATGGTTTATGCGATGCGATGTATGTTGAAGCAAGACAACGTTTTAATGTACCTTGAATTGGACAAATTACGACGGGTCGTGCTCACGCAGATCTAAGCCCTGGTCATCCTAGGCTCAACGCGAGACTCATCAGTCATTCGGTTGAGTCTCGCAAAGTTACACACAAAGTTTGTGCATACATTTCCACTGCCAGATTGGAGGAGTCTTTTGTCATTTTCTAATGTTACTTCAGTGCAATACGTTTTGATAACGACCTGCTGTACAGCGCCGTTCGCTCAGTCAACTAGCGTGTAGTTAACGTTAGTTAGAGGATAAAGATAGCTGGTGTTAGCTAGCTAATTAGCCATGTTAGCTGCCTCAGTGGGTAACGTTAGCCTATAGAGAGTATTTATCTGACGTTTATGTTAGCTACTCCTCAAACCTGCGGGTGGAAATGGTGTATGCGATGCGATGTATGTTGAAGCAAGACAACGTTTTGGCCCTGGCCATCCTAGGCTCAACGCGGCCTCTGTGTGCTGCTGCTGCTGCTGCTGCATGCTGGATAGAAATCCTGGAGCGGAGTCATGGAATGGAGTGCTTATATCGGAGCCTTGGATCGGTCATTTTCGCTGGAATCCGATCCGATCCGATCCATGTTTTTTGGCTGATATCGCACCGATATCCGATCACATGATCGGATCGCAGCATCTCTAGTACTCACTCGTGCGAGGACAGAGAGAGCTTATTGACAGATCGTCTGTGGTGCCAACGACCCTTTGGGTTATGAAGGTAAATAGCCTATGTCCATTGTCCAACACGTTTTCTCAATTAATTTCCCTCTTTGCGATGTGATAAAAGTTTCTCAGTGAGTTATAGTTGATTGCCTAACTGAATTATCTGCTAATACCCAATTTTAGCAGCATAATTTGATGTCTTGGGGTGGCAAGGCTGTGCGTAATGACATATCCAAAGGGAATTCCACTTTCCACTGCGCAAATTTCCTTTCCTTTTCAAAGCTCTTAGCGCAAAGTCATTGCGCGCTGCTGACGATAGTAATGCCATCAATCCCACATTTTAGCGCTGAAACGCCTGCTTTGGCATGGGGCAGCCAATGCCCAGTACAATTATCACAGGCATGCGCTTGTGTCCGCCCCCAATTTGCATTGCGCACAGCGTTAAACGAGCGCAAACGCTAAATTAGCGCTTTTGGGAAGATAGAGCCCCTACTCTCTACTATCAGCCTGGTGTAATGTGGCACTCTGTCGGGTTCATCACAGCTTGAATCAGAGGGTCAGGGGGACTCATGGTTCTGCACCCCGCTAAAGCTCAGAACCAAACATCCTTTTGTTATTGTTGTTGTTTTGCTTTGTTTTGTTGAATTACTGTTAGTTGTGTCTCTCTAATATGATACACTGGTTTGCAGTAAACACTTTCATTTGCAGATAGGGCAGTGTTTGCCTTAGCATGCAATATCTAATCATCACATTTGGTACTTTATCTCTGGGGGAATTTCCACCAACACGAGGCTTCAGTACTATTTTGAGTCAGACTTCAGTCTGACTCAAGACCCACCCTACTGTGTGGTTGAGTTTGTTCTGAGAGTAAGCCAGTCAGAGGCGGAGTAGAAGTGACATCGCATTGCAATATCTAATCATCACATTTGGTACTTTATCTCTGGGGGAATTTCCACCAACACAAGGCTTCAGTACTACTTCCCCACCCTACTCTGCCTCTGATCTGTGGTTGAGATTGTTCTGACGGTAAGCCAATCAGAGGCGGAGTAGAAGTGACATCTCACATTGCGTTTTTTTTTATTCTACAGTTTAAACATGTGTCAATGTTTAAAATGTGTCCATTTGAGAATAAAATGACTAAAAATGGATTTTATGTACCGTAAATTCCGGACTATAAGCCGCACCTTTTTTCCCGTTTTTTGGCCTTTTTTGGCCCCTGCGGCTTATATAACGGTGCGGCTTATCTATGGATTTTTTTCCAAAAAAAAAAAAAAAAAAAAAAAAAATCTCTCTTTTTTAGCACTCTTTCTAACTATAAATCCACTTCTGTTTTAATTTCCTCTCTTGCCCTCTTTTCACCACACTGTATGACACTGTATGACACTGTGTGCACTGTAAATAACAACACAGGTGGTGTTGTGTTATGTTGTTTTGTTGAAATGTTAATAAATGGGAGCATTACATATGGTAATTAAACATTAAAACACAATAAAAAAAATAAAAAAAAACATTAAAACACCCGCGGCTTATAGTCCGGTGCGGCTTATATAAGAAAAAAATAGTCAACTTTGCAGGTGCGGCTTATACACCGGTGCGCCTTATAGTCCGGAATTTACGGTATTTAAAATACACAAAATAAAAGGTCTGAAAGTATTTTGATACAAATTACGGTACATCTTATTTTTCTCGGTCCAGCCAAATACAAATGACAAAATACACAAACGTATTTGAAATACGTATTTTAAATAGATGTATTTAAAATACTGCCCATCTCTGGCGCCACAGCTCGAATCGCCGGTTAAGTTTAGGCAAGTAAAACATCTTGATTGGGTTTAGGCAAGAAAAGAATGTTTGGGTTTAGGCAACAAAAGCAACTTTTAATTCAGGTTAGTTGAGTAAAACAACGATTGGGTTTAGACAGTTGCAATGCGGTCCGGCACCCCCAACCCTTCAAGTTTAGAGTTTGACCTACTTAAACCTCATGTCATTATGACATATAACATTATTTACCTATCTAGAAACGTGAAATGCTAGGCTAATACTGTTATTTTCGTCCAGAAATATGAATACGGTATTTTACATTTCTGTGAGAGAGAGAGAGAGAGAGAGAGAGAGAGACAGAGCGAGAGAGAGAGAAATTAAAGAGAATTCACGAGAGAGAGAAAATGGCAAATGTACATTCAAATTGGGGGCAAATCTGGAATTATTCAGTTCTGTCATAGGACCAATTGTCATATCAGAATCAGCTTTGTTGGCCAAGTATGTAGACATACAAGAAATTTGACTCTGGTATATGTTGCTCTCAATGTAGGCTACTTACACAGGAAAAAATAAAAGATATATGCATACAAGCTAAAATGAACAAACAAGGACAGTGATACAAACAAATAGCTAGCCTACCCTACAACATATCACCCCACCCCCCCCTTCCCCCGTAAAAACTTTCCGGAATATAGGCTAGTTAGGAATAAAACTGAAAAGTTTGGTGTATAAATATAAGCATGCAACTGTTGGGATCAGGTGAATGTAAACATAATATCAATATTAAAATAATACTAACTACTACGGTATTTATTATATAGGCTACTATTCAGAGCAGACCTTCAAAACAGGAAACCCAGAGATATTACTGTCGGGGTTGATGCTTTTTGCTAAGAAGTTTTGATGGAGCAAAAATTAATTAAAACATTGTTAATTTACCGTTTTTTATTTTTTATTTGAAGCCATGTTGGCAGTGCTTTCGTGCAGGCTGAGGCCGTCAGTGTCAACTTGTCAAGGAAGCGCAGCTGGAGCCTCGTCCCATTGGCTCACGTGAGCATGGGCGCCTGGCCAATCCCAGCGCTTGACTGCTGCGTAGGCGGGCACAGAGCGTGGTTTTGCCGGAACCGCGGTGGGTTCCATAATAACGCGGTAATGAAGTATTTGTACTTAGTTACCTCCCATCTCTGAAGAAAGAACAACCACCATAACAAAATAGAGATGGGAGGGGGGGATGAGGATGGCGAATGAATGCTCTAAAACGTTAGCATATGTTCTGTATTAATAAGAACAGTGGAGTGAAGTTCAAGCCTTTTCCCAACTCCAATGGCATCACAAAAAAACAAGTTTTGTGATCGTTGAACCAACAGGCGTGGAGTTACAGCCGTTACTGTGTTAGCCCACGCTCACTTTTTGGCATCTGTGGCGCGCCCTTTTACTCAAATCGTACACTAGCATGTCATAAATGCCATTCCAGATGAGGCTGAGAAGTTTGGGACCGATTATGCGAATGGACTTGATTTACCGCTATTACATGGTAACGCCATGTATTGCCCCGCCCACTTTCACCAATGATGACAAAACTTCAGATTTTGACTAGTACGGCCTCCTTGACATATCGCGCTAAGTTTCGCGATCATTGGACAAACAGGTGTGAAGTTACGGCCTGTTTTGTGTCAATAAAAAATAATCTTGCCCCTTTCAAATTGAAAGTATTATATTTCCCCCTTAATTTTAAAGTTAGAGAAACCGATCTCTCTCTGGCTTCCCAGTCCTCTCCTACGCACCTGTCTCCTTGTATATGTGTGGAAAGAAACTATCCTCAAGGTTAAACAAACCCCCAAATGGAAAATATCCTCAGCAAAAAATGTGTGATCGTGAGAGTGATCATTTTTCAGGAAATGCATTAAATCTTTATGTGCCAGTGTATTGAGACACGAGGTGGCATACCATCTGTCACATGCAGGTTTAAATGGGGGTGGTGTTATGGCGAATTCATGTCTGAAGAAGATTATTAGGGCCGAAACGTCACAGGAAGTTGGTAATTGATTAGTTCATTGCATCATTGCACGATGCTTTCCACACCCAACTCACCTGTGAATTTGGCGACGGCCATTAAAGTCACATTTGAGGTGGGGTTGTGGATGAAGCAGAAGAACAGAGTGAGATGGTCATCTGCTGGGAAGCTTATGGTGCTGGTGATGCTGTAGACCCTCTGAGCGTCCTGCACAGCTGTGGTGTGAATCTGTTCGGGGAAGAAGTAGTGGTTTGTTTTGTCTGAGATGCTGTGGACACGCCATGTTACCAGCGGTGCTGGGAACCCCCCTTGTGTGGTACAGACTGCCGTCATGTTTTCTCCATTCACAGCCAGATTTGGTCTCTGGTAAGGAACTGTGAAGAGAAACATATGGGTATTTTAGGTGAAATGAAAAGAACTTGAACCGCAATGTCATTTTTGTCTCATCTAGGGCTGGGCGATAGGTTACAATCAACATCATTGTTGGATAATCATAAGTCCGCCCCCCAAATAAATAAATACATTATCACCATGATTCTACTGCAAGACTATAAACGATAATATTGAATTATCACCCAGCCCTATGATTATCTTTCAAAATGAAATCTCCATCCCTACCAGTAATGTGCAAGGTGGTTAGACACATTTTGTCGTGCTGGACCCTTCCCTTCTCATCAAACAGCTTCACAAAAGCCCAGAAAGATGTGCCATCGTCCTCCAGCGTCACGTTAAGTCTGACTGAAATATTCCCGCTCATCATGTCCTCCATGAAGGCTGTGCTCCTGCTCTTATAACGTCCAGCTGCTCATCATGTCCTCCATGAAGGCTGTGGTCCTGCTCTTATAACGTCCAGCTGCTCATCATGTCCTCCATGAAGGCTGTGCTCCTGCTCTTATAACGTCCAGCTGCTCATCATGTCCTCCATGAAGGCTGTGCTCCTGCTCTTATAACGTCCAGCTGCTCATCATGTCCTCCATGAAGGCTGTGGTCCTGCTCTTATAACGTCCAGCTGCTCATCATGTCCTCCATGAAGGCTGTGCTCCTGCTCTTATAACGTCCAGCTGCTCATCATGTCCTCCATGAAGGCTGTGGTCCTGCTCTTATAACGTCCAGCTGCTCATCATGTCCTCCATGAAGGCTGTGCTCCTGCTCTTATAACGTCCAGCTGCTCATCATGTCCTCCATGAAGGCTGTGCTCCTGCTCTTATAACGTCCAGCTGCTCATCATGTCCTCCATGAAGGCTGTGGTCCTGCTCTTATAACGTCCAGCTGCTCATCATGTCCTCCATGAAGGCTGTGGTCCTGCTCTTATAACGTCCAGCTGCTCATCATGTCCTCCATGAAGGCTGTGGTCCTGCTCTTATAACGTCCAGCTGCTCATCATGTCCTCCATGAAGGCTGTGGTCCTGCTCTTATAACGTCCAGCTGCTCATCATGTCCTCCATGAAGGCTGTGCTCCTGCTCTTATAACGTCCAGCTGCTCATCATGTCCTCCATGAAGGCTGTGCTCCTGCTCTTATAACGTCCAGCTGCATGTTCTGGCCTCTCTGTTCCTTTGTTGAAGGAGAACAAAGTAAGAGGATGATGTGCCGTATTTTGCCAGTGGAAGCGAAGCCGGGCCAGGTCGATGGGCGCAGAGGTGTTCAGGTGGCAGCAGAGGAGCACCGACTCGCCAACGGTTGCATTGGCCACAAGTCCAGGTACTGGAGAAGTTAATGATGTTCATGTTAGTACAAGGTTCACATCACAAGTCCAGGTACTGGAGAAGTGAATGATGTTCATGTTAGTACAAGGTTCACATCACAAGTCCAGGTACTGGAGAAGTTAATGATGTTGATGTTAGTACAAGGTTCACATCACTGACCCCTTAGGCAGAGGATGAGGCTCAGGGCCCCTGGGTGCTGAATGATACCTATATACAGTATACCTACCCACCAAGAACACATTATTCTCTGTGTAAAAACATATACCAAAGTGCAACAACGCCTCTGATTCCCTGTAATGTCCCAAAATCTACTGTATGGCCACACAGTAGCTGCATTCTTTTTTGATGTTTTTGATTTTTTTGATTCACTCTCACACAAACACACACACACACACACACACACACACACACACACACACACACACACACACACACACACACACACACACACACACACACACAAGGCTATAGTTCAGTGATGATGTCACTGAAGACATCGCTGATGATGTATCAGCAACTGGTCTGAACCTTGTCTGCTCCAATGTCAAACATGTTCACCAGCACCTCCAGGAAGGCCATAACTTTGGCGAAGTTGCGCAGACCGATACTGTAGGAACCGTCGACCAGGAGGACGACATCGGCTTACACGTCCACACCGAGAGAACATTCTAGATCAGAGTAGCAAAAGAACTGTCATTTGTCTGCAAATCACTCAAGCTTCTCTGATTGAAAATGTTACAAGAGACCAGATTTTGAGAGACTTTGGGCATTGATGTTTGGACCCTTGCACTCCTTTCTATAGGCGGGCGATAGCCGATAATTTGATCCAGATATTCAATATCAAATTCAGTTCTTTTAGGGTCAGCAGCACTTTAAGGCAGAGAGACCCATGCTACTAACTATTCAGTTAGGTGAAGCTACCTTTGATAGAAAACTATTTTAAATGAGGAATCTTTCTTACTATAAGAATGAGAAGTGTCTGTGTGTGTGTGTGTGTGTGTGTGTGTGTGTGTGTGTGTGTGTGTGTGTGTGTGTGAGAGTGAGGGAGTGAGTGAGTGAGTGAGAATTTTATCCAGCCACAGCTAAGCCGTGTTACGTGCGATCGGGCTGAAACTTTCAGGAAGTATAAAGAGCACCCCTGCACGTGACCTGATGGAGCCAGATTTTTTAATTAGGTGATTGCCCTAATTCCCTAATGATGTGATGTCATCAGTGATGATGTCATTAGTAGAGATGCAGCGGTATGATTTTTTGACGGTATGATAACCTACGGGGTACGGTGGCGCAGTGGTAAGCGCTGTCGCCTCACAGCTCGAAGGTCCTGGGTTCGATTCCCACCTGGGACGCTGTGGGCGCTGGAGTTGTGACCCCCCCATATCTTCAGTGCCTACTGCCCAGGTGGGCTATCTCGTCGAAAGGGCCTTTCTGTGTGGAGTTTGCATGTTCTCCCCGTACCCCCCAGGGGGTTCCTCCGTACATAACCCCCCACTAAAAACATGCAGAAGATCGTCATCCGACCAGTGACGACAACATCTGAAGTTGGTCCAATGATGGTCCAATGAAGGTCCCCGGGCGCTGGAAAGAAATAGCGACCACTGCTCCTGGCCTGCCCCCTGGAGGAAAGGACAAGCCTGGATGGGTCAAATGCAGAGGACATATTTCACCGGCCACCGTCAGCATGAGTGTGTGTTGTGGCCGCATGCATGTGTTGTAGTGTGTTCGTGTGACAATAAAGACGGGCTGCCGTCTGAAATCCTGTTTTTTTACCTTGGAGAAAATTACCACGGTTTCACGGTATCACGGTATCGCGGACCTTTATGTATTCTTGTCAAATATGGCACAATTTTCTTTTCTTTTTTACCATGAACAAAATGATAGTTGAATGGGGACCATGATAACAACAATATCTTTGGCAATGAAGTATGGCACAGCATCATTTAATTCTTTGGCATTTGGGTGCATAGGCCATTTGTTTCTTAAATGCATGTTGAATTGTTGGCTGGTCTCTGCAGCTGTTGATGTGGATACCCCTCCGCTGGTGCCAGTACTACTGCTAGCCTAAAAAAAGAAAAAATACATGTTAATGTAACCTACATCTGTAATGACAGTTAACTGTTGCGAATGTGTGTGTGCTTGGATATATAACAGTACTATTCTTACTTATCATAAATGACGATTTATTTAATCTAATTTTATGTAAAACTAAAACACATAATATCAAAATCGGATGGACACTGACTGCACTGGACACAAATGTTTGTTTCAATGTTGATGGCGCACACCCCCACTCACACAGACCCCTCTCCCTCTGTCTCACACATTAGCCTCTGCCCCTGTGCTGAGCGCTTGTCTTTTCCCCCTCTCTCTCTCTCACACTACTTCTTGACTGAGTGATCACGTCTTGTGTAGGCCAGGCTGGCCAGCGCCTCGTTATCAAAAACATATTGCACTGAAGAGAAGTAACGTTCAATAATGTAGAAACTGACTCCTCCTTACGTTAACGTTAGTCAGCTGATGCTAATTAGCCATGTTAACGATAGCCTATGATGAGTCATGAGTGTTTATCTGACGTTAATGTTAGCTACTCCTCAAACCTGCCAGTGGAAATGGTTTAGCGTTATGTCCGATGTGATGTATGATGAAGCAAGACAACGTTAACGTACCTTGAATTTTGCAAATGAGGACGGGTGGTGTTCTCTCAGATGGGCTATCATGATTGAGGTATTGCCTCCTAGTGCAGCCACTCTTCGCCTGCATGTCTTGCATGTTGGCTGTCCTTCCTCCTGTAAGCCCTGGCCATCCGTGTTTTTATGATAACCAAAATAGTCCCACACTACCGATTTTGTCCTTTTTTGACGGGGGAAAAAGTTCGGGGGGTTCTTCACCTGTGGCAGCCATTGTCACGTGGCACGCCACTCACAACAGTAGTCGTGTTTCCATTACTCTCAGAAATGCGCAAAATCTATATATCGCAATAGAAAGTGGGTAATGGAAACACGTAAATTTCGAAAAACCTCCCAAATATCGCAAAAAGTTTTTGCGCTCTCATGAGGTGGTTTTTCAGACGTGTCGATATAGCAGTTTATCGCAAAAGTGTAATGGAAACACATTTTTCGCATTTGCATGTCATGTGACCCATCTTCCCCTTTGGAAACGGAGCGGAAAATGAAAGGAAAATGAGGGAGAAACGGTTCGATAAGCCGTGGCAAAACCTCCCCAGCAATTGGAAAACTTTTAAGCAATGCTACCTAGCAGAAAGACGAGTGTTGTGCAAAAGCGGAGCTGGGGAAAATAGATCATGTTTAATGACAGAAATCGCTCCATGGTGACAGGCTGCCTGTCTGTGTGCGCGCAGTTGTAGGCTACCTTTTTTCCTCTGCCTCTCGCGCTCACTGCATTCACTGCAGCCAGCAATATGTTGACACTCATTTTCTTTTGAATTGATAATCAGGCTCGTTTATATGCGTTGTAACTTCATGTTGTGATTTGCATTGAGCATGCAGGGGACGGGATTTGGGGCAGATCCCCGTGCGTAATCACTGTGGCAGCTGCTGCAACGGGGAATTTCGTTCAGGTGTGTGCGCCGTCACTCAAACTTAACTTCAATGGAAACGCCTACAAGTCGCAATTGTACATTGTCGAAATTGTAGAAATATCGCAATTATTTTGCGAAAAACTGTAATGGAAACACAGCTAGTGATGACTCGTTGATGATGATGACGCAGCTGCGGTCTGCCAGCTACTGATTGCTCTACACACACATGCAGCAGGGGGGAGGGGCCGCGTAACTGCACTCTCTCCCTAGTCATTATTGATGATGTCATTAGTGATGTCATCCTTCCTGGTGCCCATAGAGAACCGCAGGAATGAGTCCGGAAGTATTCTTCCGGGTGTGTCAGGGAAAAAGTGAATGGGGTTGTGGTTAACAAAAGTTTATGGGAATGCAAATTTGGGTTCAGCATGATAATTCTCACAAATGTGAATAACTTTTATGACTTTTGGAACGTAAATCCATTTTGTTAAGGCGATTTTTAGAAAAGGCTTCAAACGGCATAAAAGTTATTCACGTTTGTGAATCATGCTGAACCCAAATTTGCGTTCCCATACACTTTTCTTAACCACAGACCTTATTTAATGCATGTAAGTGAAATCCTTATTCTAAAACCCCATAGACTTTTCCACCTTGTACCACTGAGTCAACATATTATGCTGCTATTCTTCTGCACTGTTCCACAACCACAACACAACATAGTGTAATACCTGTATACAGTGGAAAAACCTCAACAGCAACTGTCACTGTATGCTGTACTAATACAGGAAAGTTGTGGGATAAATGCTGCTAAAGGAGGCTTCTACAATGGCTACCAATGGGTGGAAATTCAGTTTCACACCTGAGCCTTCAGATGTGTGTTCATGCAAAGTCACCACCAAGCTGAGGAACAGGAATCTCAGAGCCTCCATGACTGAGAGATGAGAGAGAGCGAGAGGGAGAGAGAGGGAGGGAAAGAGAGAGAGAGAAGAGAGAATCATGTAACAGTACGTTCCGTTCACTTTTCATTGCATATTATGTAACTCCTTTAAGGACCTATTCACCTTATTCACCACGCCCACTTTTTCTCTCTTCCGCGTTCGACGCAACGTATTTGTTCTTCCGGTTCAGCGCTAGTTGGCGGCCATTTTCAAAATAGAACGTCAGTATGAATGAAGTTTGGCAACATTCAGAATTAAGCTACACTGCGGCCAACTTCAGTTACATGTTCTTAACGTTACTGCTGCGAGGAGCCGATGGCTGTACCCGGTCGGCATTTAACGTTAGTTACAAAAGCACGTTGACAGTGTTTTCTCACTGCCAGTAGCCTAACTACAGTAGGGTTTGACAGATAGCTAGTCCGACCGGTGTCAGCACAGGCAGCGCTCCCGGTCCTCGCTGCTCGTTAAAGATTTCCAATAGGCGTTATTCTGATAAACTGGTCACTTACGTTCTCACCCCCCAAATATTAAAACTTTAAAACAGTTTTTTTTTTTTTTTAGCTTGAAAACAGCTTTTTTGCTGCGGTGTATGTTATGCTGTGATTTAGTTTTATTACTGCGGTGTTGGCGTATGTTGTACTACTGTATAATGTATACTTTGTGTGTCTTGTAAGCCCATGAGGGCTGGGCACTGTCAAGTGCACGACACATTGAATACAAATCAATCAATCAATCAATCAATCAATCAATCAATCATATTAGACCAGGTATATTGGCTCTGGTACTTTTTTTAATGTATGTTATATGTTGTTGTGTTGCTTTGTTTATTAACTGTACTGTATATTACAACTGTGATTTTTTATTATTGTACTGAGTGTGAGTCTGGTGTAGAGGACTATAGTCCTGTACCAGAAACTTTCAATAAACTTCAATAAATGACTGCGGGTTGGTTTTGAACCCGCGTCGGCTGCGTGAAGGACTAAACTTTAATGGTACACGTCCTACCAGGGTTTGGTAGCAATGGGCACCTTAGGTCTTCTAGTTTAATATGCTGCAAGGATCTTCACTCTGGCTTTAGAAATGAGCCCACTACAGCCTCTGAAAGACAGTAATGTCGGCCACAGACGCCAGCACCCTCAGGATTTTGGGGTGGCACCTGGGGTGGCCAACCAGATTGGGGGGAAGGGGTGTCAGGCCACTCACTAGAAACTTCCCACTACGAAACTTGCATCCAGTAGGCGATTACGTGTTTGCTTTCTCATTTAAAGATTAAGGTGTCATTTGACGTGGGTGAGGTATTCTTTCTTCTCTGAGGTGTTGGCATGGAGGAGTTCAGATGTGCAGCTGCCCATTAAAGGAACACTCCGCCCATTTTCAACCAGCTTTGTATCATTTGAACATCAGTAGTATATCAGAAAACTGTAAACTGTTTTGAAATCTGTCATTTAATTTGACAGTTATTGAGTGTTGATTTGAGTTAATGAGTTATTAATTTGAGTTAGTGTGGACCAGTGATGTCACTGGTCCACACTTTAACACTCAATAACTGTCAAATTAAATGACAGACTTCAAAACCGTTTACAGTTTTCTGATATACTAGTCAAGTCAAGTCAAGTCAAGTCAAGTTTATTTATATAGCCCTAATTCACAAGCATGTCTCAGAGGGCTTCACAGAAAGTATGTCTAGCTGATTCTAGCTAACACACAGTAACAAGAATATACAGAATAAAGATAACATTTGAACATTTGAAGAAAGCAGGAGAGTGGAGGAGGGAGGGAGAGGGAGGAGAGGGGGGAGGTGGGGAGAAAATAGGAAATGTGGAGAGGTGGGAGGGCGCAGGGGAAGGAGAGCAGTGGGAATGTGAGAGAGGGGAGAGGACAGAGAGGAGGAGAGAACAGAGAAGGAGAGGTGGAAGGGTACAGGGGAGGTAGAGTAGAGGTAGGGTCTAGGGTGGAGGGAGGGAGGGAGGAGAGGGGGGAGGTGGGGGGGAAATAGGAAATGTGGAGGAGGAGAGAACAGGGGAGGAGAGATGAGGGTGCAGGGGAGGGAGAGCCAGGGTAGGGGTAGGGTCTAGGGTTGGGGGAGGGGAGGGAGTAGGATACGGGCCCGGATTAGGGCGAGGGTGGGGAGAAATGGGAAATGTGGAGGAGGAGAGAACAGAGAAGGAGAGGGTGCAGGGGAGGGAGAGCAGGGGGAATGTGAGAGGGAGGAGAGGGCAGAGAGGAGGAGCAGAGAAGGAGAGATGGAAGGGTACAGGGGAGGTAGAGTAGAGGTAGGGTCTAGGGTGGAGGGAGGGAGTAGGATACGGGCCCGGATTAGGGCGAGGGTGGGGAGAAAATGGGAAAGGAGGAGAGAACAGAGAAGGAGAGGTGGGAGGGTGCAGGGGAAGGAGAGCAGGGGGAATGTGAGAGAGGGGGGAGGACAGAGAGTAGAGGTGCAGGGGAAGGAGAGCAGGGGGAATGTGAGAGAGGGGAGAGGACAGAGAGGAGGAGAGAACAGAGAAGGAGAGATGGAAGGGTACAGGGGAGGTAGAGTAGAGGTAGGGTCTAGGGTGGAGGGAGGGAGTAGGATACGGGCCCGGATTAGGGCGAGGGTGGGGAGAAAATGGGAAAGGAGGAGAGAACAGAGAAGGAGAGGTGGGAGGGTGCAGGGGAAGGAGAGCAGGGGGAATGTGAGAGAGGGGGGAGGACAGAGAGTAGAGGTGCAGGGGAAGGAGAGCAGGGGGAATGTGAGAGAAGGGAGAGCAGGAAGTGGCAGGGATTCAGGAAAATAGGGGAGAAGAGGAGAAGGAGCAGAGGGGGGGGAGAATGAGGAGAGAGCAGGAGAAGGGAGGGGGGGGCGGTGGGATGTGGGGGAGGAAAGAGCATGGAAAGAGAGGAGAACAAGAAGGGGGAAGAAGGGAAGAAGCGGGGAAAGGGGGAAAGAGAGGGGGGGGGGAGAAGATCAGACAACTGACTACTCTAAGCATTAACCAGAGCTAACTGGGACATAGTATCTAGCTAATCTACAGCCTAATCTGGCCTATCCTACCCTGCTCTAGTCTGATTTTAGCCTGAACACTAACAGGTCAGCCTTAGGCTGTAGCTAATCTATCGCCTACCTAAGCTGTTCTAAACCAACCGGCAGCCCTCGACCAGTGATGAAGAGCACCGATGCCCCCCGACCCGGCCCCCGCCCACATATGGCGTGGGAGGGAAGGCCAGGCCGGGACACAGCGGCACCCCCTCACCCCCAGTGAACGCAAGAAAACCTTTCCACCATATGGATCGCCGCATGGATTGCCCCAGTGACTTGGCTGAGGAGGAACCTTGTGAGGTCGTTGTGCTAGGGGCCAATTGCTGCGGCCCAGGCGGACCCAGCCCCCACGCGACCCGCCCCCCCAGCCCCCAGCCACCAGCATAGTGACTGAGAGCGTGAGAGCAGGCCACGCGGGGGACGGGCCCACCCACCAGGCCACAGCAGCGGACCCCCATCTGGGGACTCCCCTCCGAGACAGGCCGAGAGATGCCGGGCTAAACCATGCACAGAGTTTCCGATAATGAAACTCTGTGAATGGTTTAATATGGAAATAAAATGTACAAGAGAACAGAAAATTGAAAATGTAAAAAAGAGTCCAACAGAAAGGATATAAAAATGTAATTTTTAAATTATCCTAAGATCAGGGAAGGGAGTTGAAAATCTAAAAAGTAGAGTCCAAAAAGAAATAGAAAATGCAGTCTTTAAGTGTTCGTAGGTTTAGAGAATACTAGTTAATTAGCTAGGTGACAAAAAGGGTAACAAGATTGGGAGTTCCATGAGGATGATCTGAGGAATCCATGAGTCCGCGTTGTTGAGGCTGGGGGGGGGGGGGGGGGGGTCCCCCCCTTCCCTTAGGCAGGCAGGTGACCAGGATGATGAGGATAGGGGTCGGTGGTGGTGAAGAGCCCGGGGTGTCAGACAGTAGATGGAGTAGCGGGTAGATGGCCTAGGGTGACGACAGGTGGCTAGGGCGATGACGGCCGGACCTAGGGCTGCAGCGGCGGGGGTGTACGTCAGGCCAATGAAGGACACCTGAGGGGGAGAGAGAGAAGAGAGCGGGGGAATCTGCGCAGAGGTGGAACTAACTCTATAGACAACAATAAAATTAGGTCAAAACAAAATTTATTAGGATTTTTTAGGATGACTAATACTATACTGCTAATTCAGGTCTAGGTAGTCTAGGTCTAAGTTTAGACTGATACTGCTGGCTTGTGATAGCCCGCTCAGCAGTTCAGGACTAAGTTTATTCACCAGCTATTTGATTTTATATCTGAGCTACTGGATCGGCTGATGCCATATTATTAAATTAGGTCAAGTCTATGTTTATACTGATACTGCTGGCTTGAGACAGCCCGCTCAGCAGTTCAGGACTAAGTTTATTCACCAGCTATTTGATTTTATATCTGAGCTACTGGATCGGCTGATGCCATATTATTAAATTAGGTCAAGTCTAAGTTTATACTGATACTGCTGGCTTGAGATAGCCCGCTCAGCAGTTCAGGACTAAGTTTATTCACCAGCTATTTGATTTTATATCTGAGCTACTGGATCGGCTGATGCCATATTATTAAATTAGGTCAAGTCTATGTTTATACTGATACTGCTGGCTTGAGACAGCCCGCTCAGCAGTTCAGGACTAAGTTTATTCACCAGCTATTTGATTTTATATCTGAGCTACTGGATCGGCTGATGCCATATTATTAAATTAGGTCAAGTCTAAGTTTATAATGATATTGCTGGCTTGAGACAGCCCGCTCAGCAATTCAGGATTGTATGTACTCAAGAGCTAATAAATATTTCTAAAGAATGACATCATCAAACACAACTATCAAGCACAGCCAAATGATTGGGAGAATAAATGGGTTTTGAGTCTAGTTTTGAAGATTTCAATGGAGCCAGCTTCCCTAACTGACAGAGGAAGCTGGTTCCAGAGATGTGGAGCACGGTAAGAGAATGCTCTGCTACCTGCTGATTTTTTCTTAATTTTAGGGACGGTAAGATAATTACCGTCCTGTGAGCGGAGAGTACGCGTGGGAACATAGGGAATGATTAGCTCAGATAAGTACGGAGGTGCGAGCCCATGCAGGGATTTATAGGTTAACAGAAGCACCTTAAAGTCTGATCTGGCCTGAATTGGGAGCCAGTGGAGGGAGATTAAGACCGGAGTTATATGATCAAACTTCTTAGTTCTAGTTAGAATTCTAGCAGCGGCGTTTTGCACGAGTTGTAATTTATTTGTGCTACAAAGTGGAAGGCCAGAGAATAAGACGTTACAGTAGTCGAGTCTAGATGAAACAAAGGCGTGTATTAAGGTTTCGGCATCCGTTGCATTTAGCAAGGGACGGATCTTTGAAATATTGCGGAGATGAAAGAAAGCTATTTTAGTGATATCCTTAATGTGAGCATCGAATGACAGAGTAGGATCAAAGGTAACACCTAGGTTTTTCACCTTTGAGTTTGGAGTAATTACGCAGTTCTCAATGTTCAGACTAAGATCAGTGAGAAATGGAAGTTGGGTTTTTGGGCCAACAACTAGTAGTTCAGTTTTGTTGGCGTTTAGTCGTAAGAAATTATTTGACATCCAGTCTGTAACAGCGATTAAGCAGGATTCAAGATTAGCGAGTTTAGAGCGATCGTCTGGTCTAATTGGTATATAAATTTGGGTATCATCGGCATAACAGTGAAAGTCAATGCCATATCTACGGAAAATTTCGCCAAGAGGCAGTAAGTAAACTCCAAAGAGTAAGGGACCCAGGACTGATCCCTGCGGTACACCAAACTTCACTGAGGAGAAAGTGGACATGATATTTTTATATGAGACACAATGTGTCCTATCAGACAAATATGACTTTAGCCAGGATAGGGCAGTGCCCCGGATACCTACGTAGTTAGATAAGCGGTCTAGGAGGATCTTATGATCGATTGTATCGAAGGCTGCGCTTAAGTCTAATAAAATGAGAAGAGAGGAGAAATTAGAGTCGGACGCGAGGAGAAGGTCATTGGTTACTTTTGTAAGAGCAGTTTCAGTACTATGGAGTGATCTAAAACCAGATTGAAAGGGATCGAGAAGTTTATTATGCGAGAGGTAGTCAGTTAATTGTGTTGAGACTACTTTTTCAAGAACTTTAGAGAGGAAGGGGAGATTTGAGATTGGCCTGAAGTTGTTAAGAACCTCAGAATCAAGGTTTGGCTTTTTAAGTAGAGGTTTGATCACAGCAGATTTGAAGGAGGCAGGGACAGTGCCAGAGGAGAGGGAGCTATTGATAATGTTAAGTAAGGGGGGGCCTAGTATTGGAAGGAGTTCCTTAATCAACTTTGCAGGGAGAGGGTCGAATAAACAGGTTGTGGATTTAGATGAAAGTACAATTTTTGAAAGTGCATTTAGGGAGATAGTCTCAAAATTCGAGAGTATAGTACTCTCGTCTAAGGTTCTAAGGACAGGGCTAGGAAAGGGGTTAGCACCCTTTGTGAGTAATAGAGAGTTGCTAATTTCATCTCTAATACAGATAATTTTACGGTTAAAGAAGTCAAGGAAATCATTAGCTGTAAATGGAGAGTTTGTATTGGGGGATGGTTTGCGAGTAAGATTTGCGACCGTGTCAAATAAAAATTTAGGATTATTTTTATTAGTGTTAATAAGATCTGATAGGTAGGAGGCTCTTGCAGCGGAGAGCATACATTTGTATTTTAATAGGCTATCACTCCAAGCTAGTCGATAGACTTCAAGCTTGGATGATCGCCATTTACGTTCTAGTTTTCTGCATATTAGTTTTTGTGCGCGTGTATCGTCAGTATACCAAGGCGAGGGTTTTTTAGGGCGACGGATTTTAGTACGTAGAGGTGCGATAGAATCAAGCGAGGCGAGTAGGATTGAATTAAATTGATTTGTGAATTCATTAATGGAGTCGATCCGCTCTGGGAGAGAGGAAAGCGGCCCTGACAACAAATCAGCGAGTTCAGTGGGAGTAGAACTATCGATACGCCGGGCGGTATAGGTATCAGCTAGGTTTGATTGCCGGAGGGGCAGGTCTATTTTAAATTGAATGAGATAATGATCTGACAGTGCTGGAGGGTAAATCATGACTGACAGATCTGAGACGTTAATCCCACGAGCAAGGACGAGATCAAGCGTGTTGCCGTTAGAATGCGTTTGTTCATGAACCAACTGAGCAAAGCCAAGGGTGTCGACTAAAGATAGAAAGGCTTTGCAGAGTGGGTCAGCTTTACGGTTAACATGAATATTGAAATCGCCAATGATAAGGATATTATCCGTGCGGGTTACGAGGTCAGAGAGAAAATTGGAAAATTCATCCAGAAAAGATGAATAGGGCCCAGGTGGGCGGTAGAGCATAACTAGGTAGAAGGCTCCGAGGCCAGCTATATTAGAGTGTCTCATAGTAAGTATCTCACAAGATAGGAGCTTATACTTTTGATCCTGTAGAAGACCTAGATTTGAGTTATAAATTAGGCCAACGCCCCCACCATTTCTTGACATTCTGGCAACATGCGAATTGTCAAAGTTAGGGGGGGAGGCTTCAATGAGTGGAAGAACAACGTCCGGTTTTAGCCAGGTTTCGCATAATCCCATAACGTCAATATTATGTTCAATGATTAAGTCATTGACGAGGAGGGCTTTATTGGTGATTGATCTGATATTAATGAATCCAAATCGAATAGATTTATCATCAATATTAGTTAATTTAGAGCATTCGATACCAAGAGTAGATTTAATCTCAATGAGGTTGGTGTTTGACGTTTTGAGGGGTGGACGAGAGCGGCGTGAGGGGACGGAGCGACGAAGAGAAACTGTGCTAATTTGAGAGATCGTGGTATAATACGGAGACGGAGCGGCGGTGATAATAGTCGGATTAATAACAATAAGATTTGGGTTAGGATATTGCAGAGCGTTTATGGGTCGGTTACTAGTAATAGTGCGGCGCGGACGGAGCACAGTCTGTATTGGATAGACTAAGTTAATTGAACTAGCAGACTCCATAACCGCACAAGTAGAACTAACAGGCTGTCTAGCAGCCTGTGGCCCTGCATGTTGTGGGTGAAACTGTCATTCAAGGATAATAGTCTGGGTTTGCCGTAGGCAACTATCCAGGTTTTTTGATAAGGTGCTAGCACCCAATGGGGTAGGGTGGATGCCATCCATCTTAAGCATGCCAGTCATGCTTCTAAAAGAGGGCCAGTTATCTAAGAATAGGTAGCCCTTATCAGCACAGTGTTTGGCCAGCCAGTTGTTGAGCCAAAACAGCCTGCTAAAAATGTCAGAGTTAAGTGTGACAGGGAGGGGACCAGAGACAATTAATGGATGCCGACTCATCTTGCTAGCAAAAGCACAGGTCCTAGTTATGCTGTGCTTTGTGATCTCCGATTGTTTAAACCTGGCATTGTTGGTGCCAACGTGTAGTATGATGTTATCATGGGTAGCCTGGGTAATTGTCTGTTTATGGCTATTTGTTAGCACCCTAAGAGTAGCTTCAATGTCGGGTACTCTGGCCCCGGGCAGACAAACTATCTCGGCTGGTGTGTTAAGCTTGATATTGCGGGTTATAGAGTCTCCAATCAATAGAATAGAGGGTTTAATATTGTCGGGCGGAGCGGACGACACAGCATGCTGAACAGGAGAGTTAGCAAGCGGCGTGAATCTATTTCGGATCTCAACCGAAGTGGTTTGTTGGGAAACGGGCTGCACAGCGGCGGGCTGTGCACGTTTAACGCCACGGCAGTGTGAGACAACTGTAAACCCATCATCCACAGACTGTGGGGCCAACGAGACATTGGCCGGGTTGTTCTGCTCGTGCTGCGGAGTAGCATTAACGGGGGTACCAGCTGGACCGCAGCTAGCATCCTCGCTTAATTCACAATACACATCAGCTACTGAGGTACATTGTAAATGATCAGGGAAGCCAGTCTGGTTAAGTGTAACAAGACTATCATTAGGTGACTGGCGTTTATCGTTCTCTAGTTGGGAAACACGGTTTTCTAATAGATTAATCATATCTAAGAGAGAGTGGATAGTAAGAATTGGATCGATCTTACCCGATTCGGGAGGGAGATGGCTGGCGTTAGCCATGTCCGGAACGTGTCGTAGTGCTGCGGCCAGAAGCAGCTCACGCCGTTGCGGTGCCCGGGGACCTGGGGCCTTGGGAGCAGAGGCTGGTAGCCTAGGTTGACGCCGGGGCAGTGCGGGCCAGTCCGGGGACCTGAGGCCATTAGGAGCAGAGGCTGGTAGCCTAGGTTGACGCCGGTCCAGTCGCTCGGATGTTGTGGCTAGTTGTTGTGCGATGAGGACCCGGGATACTGAGGGAGCTGGTGTTCTAATGATACAAAGCTGGTTGAAAATGGGCGGAGTGTTCCTTTAACTCTCAGATAATGGAGGTTCCTTGGAGAATGATATGTTTACATTCTTTTTCGGAAAGTGCATGTTTAAGAATGATTATTGGATGGATAATGAAGAAGTCACCTTTAAACAAATGACACATATTGTTTTGATTATGATTAAAAAGTCATGTTTTAAGATGTATATAAAATACTCAACTTTGAATAACTAGGCATCTCGCGCTATTGCGGCCTCGCCTGCCCTATTGGCATGCGGGTGTGTGTGTGTGTGTGTGTGTGTGTGTGCGTGCGGGTGTGAGTGTGTGTGTGTGTGTGTTGCTCACTAAAGGTTATTGCATCAGTGATGCCTCCTCATCACAATGCCTCCTTGTGTGTGTGTGTGTGTGTGTGCGTGTGTGTGTGTGTGTGTGTGTGCGTGCGTGTGTGTGTGTGTGTGTGTGTGTGTGTACAGTATGTGCCCCATTATCACTGATGACATCATCAGTGTGTGACCTGTATTATCATGAACCTATGATGATTTAAAATGACCTATAGTCTACCAGTATGAGTGAAAAGTTATGTGCAGGTGATACTGTATGCCTCGTGTCGGTTAATTTGAAAACGTCATGGATTATGTGTTTAGATGTTTGTTAGGTTTAGGCAACTAAAACAACTTCACTTATGTTTAGGTAAATAAAACAACTTGCCCCCTGTCTCACCCCCCCCCGCCTCATCCCTCTAGCCACTCCCCTACCCACCCCACACACACACACACACACACACACACACACACACACACATCCCTCTAGCCACTCCCCTACCCACCCCACACACACACATCCCTCTAGCCACTCCCCTACCCACCCCACACACACACACACATCCCTCTAGCCACTCCCCTACCCACCCCCCACACACACCCCTCTAGCCACTCCCCTACCCCCCCCACACACACACATCCCTCTAGCCACTCCCCTACCCACCCCACACACACACACACACACACACACACATCCCTCTAGCCACTCCCCTACCCCCCCCCCCCCCCACACACACACACACATCCCTCTAGCCACTCCCCTACCCACCCCACACACACACACACACACACACATCCCTCTAGCCACTCCCCTACCCCCCCCCCCCCCCACACACACACACATCCCTCTAGCCACTCCCCTACCCACCCCACAAATCTCTACCACACGTGTCAAACTCAAGGCCCGGGGGCCAAATCTAGCCCAGCACCTAATTATGTGGCCCACGAGAAGAATGCAATTTGTGCAATACAATTCTAATTCTAATAAGTTCTAATAGTTGTATGCTAGGGGTGTCAAAAAGAATCGATTATAAGATGCATCGCGATGCGGACCTGCATCAATTCACAAATGTCAAAAATCGTTTTTTTTTTTTTTTTTTTTTTTTTTTTTATCAAATAAAATATAATGGAAGTACATGCAGTTGTTTATTTTAATTATGGAGCATAATACAATGCAATTCTAAATGCACTTTTACTTTAAAAGTAGCCACACAGTGAGAAAAAAGAAAGTGAGAAAAAATAAAACATGTATTGGGGAAAAGTGATGCATCGATTTAAGATGCATCGAGATGCATCGAGATGCATCGATAATCGTTATCAAATCGAATCGTAGCCCTCTGAATCGTAATCGAATCGAATCGTGAGGCCAGTGAAGATTCACAGCCCTATTGTATGTTACTAGTTGTCTATTTTCCATTATTTTTCCTATAAATTTGCTTTCAGACCTAGTTATTAATTATTAAGGTATTACTAAAAAACAATAATAATCTAATCAGAGGTAATTATGTAATATGCTAACAAGTAGGCTAAATACATTTATGTCATGTGACATTTAGAACCGGCCCTTTGCGGACAATCATAATGCTGCTGTGGCCCGGGATGAAATAGTGATGAATCAAAGAGTTTGACAGCCCTGCTCTACCACCTTCCTATCCCTTGCTACGGCCCCTCTTCCCTAGCCCCGCCCCCTCATGCTACAAAGCGTCAGACATCTCATCCTACAAACGGACACACATGTCCCGTATAGAAGCGGCTGCACCACTTAAAAAGGATAATGACGCCACAGGTCCAAACGGCTCATTCAGAGGCTCTCTTTTCTATTATGGATTGTGTGGATTTAGTTGCCGGCCGTGCGTTTTGATACTTTCACCATGTTTAGATATATAGACCAACTCCTTTATAGTCAAAGAGGCCAGGGAAATGATATGGGACATTTAAAGGTTAGGCAAGTGTTAAAGGTTTACCTGTCAAGTCAAGTCAACTTAACTTTATTTATAGAGCACATAAGTGCTTCACAGATTAAAAAACACTAAAAATATGGAAAACAGCAAGTACGAATACAACTGTTACAGCAAGGTGCAATACAAGGTGCAACAGATACAAATAATACAAAGCAAGAATGACAGACAATGTAGGTTGCCGGAAGGCAGGCTCAACTCTGGTCGAAGGCCAGGGAGAAAAGGTGCATTTTGAGCAGGGTTTTAAAAGCCTCTCTAGGCTCTGGGCTGATCGAATATGGAGGGGGAGGCTATTCCAGAGCCTAGGAGCTGCTACAGCGAAGGTCTCTCTCTCCTCTAGTCTTGAGCCTGGTCGACCTCCAGCAGCAGCCGGTCAGCTGACCTTAAGGCTCTGGGTGTGGTATGGTGGCGCAGGAGCTCGGTGAGGTACGGTGGGGCCAGCCCGTTTAGTGGTAAATGGTAAATGGCCTGCATTTATATAGCGCTTTTATCCAAAGCGCTTTACAATCAGTAGATAGTCTACATTCACCCATTCATACACCGATGGCGGCAGGCTGCCACGCAGGGTGCCTACACACCATCGGGAGCAAGGAGGGTTAAGTGTCTTGACCCTTGCGTCATTGGCCGACCCGCTCTACCTCCTGAGCTAAAGCCGCCCCTAGTGCTTTATAAGCTGTCAGCAGTCATTTCAAATCAATGCGGAAGCGGACCGGCAGCCAATGGAGTGAGGCCAAGATACTGTAGGTGTGATGTGATCGCGCCTGTGTGAGTAGTGTGAGTAATAATAATAATAATAATAATAATAATAAATCAAATTTATATAGCGCCTTTCTAGAAACCCAAGGTCGCTTTACAAGTCAGGAATGGGGGGTAGGGAAAAGGGGCAGTAGGGAGGGGGGGAGGACCCGTAGGTAGAGGGAGAAATAAATAAATAAACCTATCTAACTAATGGGGAAAAGCCTGGCTGAAAAGATGCGTCTTGAGAGCTGTTTTGAAAATGGCCAGTGTTGGAGCGTTGCGGATCTCGGGGGGGGGGGGGAGAGAGTTCCAGAGGGTTGGAGACGCCACACTAAAGGTTCTGTCGCCGAAGATCCGCAACCTGGTGCGGGGGATGGAGAGGAGACCCACATCAGCAGATCTTAGGGCCCGGGATGGAGTGTACTGGTGGAGGAGGTCAGACAAATATTGGGGGGCGAGGGCATGGAGGGACTTGTATGTGAGGAGGAGGAGTTTGAAGGAGATGCGGAACTTGACTGGGAGCCAGTGGAGGCGGATGAGGGTGGGGGTGATGCGCTGCCAGGGCTTGGTGTGGGTGAGAACCCTAGCAGCCGAGTTCTGCACATACTGAAGCCTGTCCAGGGCTTTGCTGGATGCCCCGAACAGGACTCCATTGCAATAGTCTAACCGGGAGGTGATGAAAGAATGGATGAGGGTCTCAGCCACAGAGTCTGAGAGCGACGGCCGAAGACGGGAAATGTTTTTGAGGTGGAAGAAGGCAGCCTTGGTAACAGATAATGGGAGTAATCGTAATCACCTGTATTATCATGAACCTAAATATATCAAATATAGATTCCATTTAGTGTGTTCCTGTCACAGTTTGAGTTTCTTACCTTCCAACTTGCAGCTTGAATAAACTGTCGAACTGCCAACTCCCTCATTTCTTCACCATAAGCAGATCTTATCTTAAAAAAAAACAGGAAGTCACACTGATAAGAACGACTGAGAGAGAGAGGGGTTCTGTTTAACAAGACTACTATGCATCATAGTAACTGATGACATCACTATGCCTATGACATCACTGATGTCACAATATACCTATGATATCAGTGCCTATGACATCATCGGTGATGTCATCAGATGATTTTGTCAATAATGATGATGTCACTGATTACATCACTGATGATGTAATAGACATTGTGACACCATCCGTGGGACAAGCATTTAAACAGACAGCACACAAACATTGCCCACTTGCTCACTTTTATATATAAAAAAAAAGGATTGACATATTTATCATTTTTAATGGTAAAAATAGTAACTTTGACATCTGAAATGTGCCTCTTAAAAAAGGGGGCACTTGGCAATAAAGCCTTCATTTTCACAGTTTTGAGAGTTGGAGGGAAACTTTAAGGAAACAGCTGGAGAGAAAGTGAGAGCAGCAACTCAGTGTTCATTATTTTGTCTTTCCGTGGTGCTAGCCTGTTTTTTCTTCCTTTTCTTTTGGAGTTAGATGTTTTAGAAGGTCCTTGTCTTTTTCTGCATGGCACATAATATGTCATATATTCTCCTTTTGTATTGAGTCTTGATGTATAATATATGCACATCGTCTTAAAGATGTGTGAACTGTCGCCATTTTTAAAATGTAAACAACATAGCCGGGGCTAGAGTGAGACATTCGAGGCTGGCTTCATAGGGTCCCATCGTCATTTTCCCCCAGTGACACGGTTTGTTTACCAAAATGCTGCTCGGCTGATCCATCATATATTGCTATACATTGTCTCCGCCAAGTGTAAAAATCAGAATCAGAATCACTTTTATTGCCCCAGTTTGCAAGTTACATACAGTAGGAGGAATTAACGGTCAGGTCAATATACGGAGATAAAGAAGTAGGAAAGCAAAAAGACAAACACAACGTTGCAAGTGCAATCAAATCAAGTTAAATCAAATATATATACAATGAGTGGAGGAGTGTTACGTGGATATTAAATATGTTGCATTGGATTTTACATGAAATTTACAGAGTCAAATAGGCAGTGAATGTACATGAATTCACAATCCAAATTAAATTTGAGTTTACATTGAATTTACATTGAATTTACAGTTATAGTTAAATAGGCTTTAAATAGGCGATGAATTTGCATGAATTTACAGTCTGAGTTAAATATGAGTTTACATTGAATTTACATGACATTTACAGTCTGAGTTAAATAGGCGTTAAATAAGCAGTGCATTTATATGAATGTACAGGCATTAAATTAGATATGAGTCAGTAAGGGGAGGGGTTCAGCTGAGTTCAGGAGGAGGTAGTGGGTTTGTGGGGGGTGTTGGTGAGGTAGGGTGACCAGACGTCCCCGATTTTCGGGGACAGTCCCCGATTTCGGTGCTCTGTCCCCGGCTGGAGCTGTCCCCGAAAATGTCCCCGATTTTGGCCACAAAGTCAAATAATAATACTGGCAAGAAACTCGATAACAGAGCATTTGCGGCACCACAAAAGCCTGTCGTGCGCACGTTGTGCAAAGTGCTGCCTGTGTGTGACAGAGTAGATCACAGAGTAGATGTTCTCCCTAGATTACAATTATTATGCTTATTATTATTATTACTATGGCTAAGGTGACCATAATTCATTTCAATGTCCGCTCTCGAAATCGCTGTCCGTTCTCAAGAGCTATTCAGTTGGTTCATGAAATCGCTGGGCTGCGTGCCCTCCAGTGTTGCTCCTGGTCAATCCCGGCGCCACAGGGCGTGGTTATTGCTTATCCTATGTGGGGTTAGAAATCACGCGCCTCTGCCCGTGCCATGGTTTTCCCAGGACCCAGCCGCCCGCAACTGAAGCCCCAGAGGTGGCGAACGAGAGGCGGCGTCTGCTTGCTGCTTTTGCTACCGTCCTTGTTTACCGGACCCCATTCAGCGGGTTATCCATCCCAGTTGTTTTGAATAGTTAAAAGTACAGTAAAACTATCTGGTACAGTAAGTAAGTGCAGTAACTAACTCAAAACGTTTTTGCAGAGAAGTCATGATGGGGGAAGGTGGTGCTGGGTTCCTCCTGTAATCTAAAATCATCGCAGACAGCACGCGCTCTCGCAAAGCGCCTGGCTGGCTTGCTGCAAAGTTAAAACAGAGCCAGCTTCTGTCAGCTGACTAACATAAACATCAGATCTCCAAAAATGAAAGTTATTTTGTTATTTTGATAAAGTGAGCACACAGGGGTAATCTAAGAAGTTACTTTGACAAACTTTTTTTTTCTAGACTTATAAAAGTGCCATATTAACCCTTAACGGTGGTATAGTGCTCAAACGGCTCTGTTGAGACCATGACGCATTGATATGAACGGTGAACATACTATTTGACTGTAACTACTTAGCTATAGGTGTACATTATCACAAACTAATGGACACCCTGCAGCCAATCAGAATCGAGTAGCCTATTGACCCAGACCATGGTATAAACCTGCGTTATTTCCTGTGTTACCACCTCAAAAGGTTGCTGTGAAATGAGCCTATATAGTCAGCTCATAGAAGCTGAGATAGCGAGTTGAACAAACGTTTTACTGTGCTGTGGCTAACCAGCTCAGTGGCCTTGTGGTTTGAGTGTCCGCCCTGAGACTGGGAGGTTGTGAGTTCGATCCCCGGCCGAGTCATAGCAAAGACTGTAAAAATGGGACCCATTGCCTCCCTGCTTGGCACTCAGCATCAAAGGGTTGGAATTGGGGGGTTAGATCACCATATGATTCCCGAGCGCGGCACTGCTGCTCCTCACTGCTCCCTGCAGGGGATGGGTCAAATGCGGAGAACAAATTTCGCACACTCAGGTGTGTGACAATCAGTGGGACTTTACCTTTACTTTACTGTTTGAGTAAACAGCTGTGCAGGTTGGGGAGCGGATGAATGTGATTAGACTTGAGCCGGACTACTGCCGCCTTCAAGAGGGCTCGTGTTTACCATGAAGACGAGACAGGAAGTTGTGTACATGGACCTGCTTGGCAAGCGGTCAAATCCTTCAAATGACTTCCCCTCCTTCTGCCTAGGCTATATTAAACATTCCAAAGCAAACAATCACAGCATACAAACAAGGGCTTTAGCGGCTGAATACTAGACAGGGATTGGCTCCAGTACTCGTTGAAAAAGGTTTTTCAGTGAGCTCAGAGAAACTTTCCATTTTCAGCAGACAGTTGTGAAACTAGCCTTCTAGTGTCAAACTCTGCACAGAGACGCTCAGACATCCAACTGTAGGAACAAGAACAACATGTTTTTGACTTTAAGATTGCCTCTTCATTATGCCAACCAATACAAGTTAGGCAAAGTCCCTCCACTTTCCAGTGTTGTATTTTCTGTCTTGAGGCCCATTCAATCTATTTGATGTTCATTTTCCAGTATATTTCTGAGCAACACATCCTCATACCAAAATGATAGAATAAGCTGATTTAATATGACCTAATAGCCTATACCAGTATGAGTGAAAAGGTACATGCAGGTGTTGTGCCTCGTGTCGGTTCATTTGAAAACGGAAAAAAAGACGTTTGTTAGGTTTAGGCAACAATAAGGTCGCTTTCACCTATAAGCTGGTGGACTCAACATTGTTGCGATTTTCATTTGGTCTGGTTCTCTTTCACACAGCAATTTGTCAAGCGCACCAAACTTTCTGAACAATGTCAGGTGGTCGAAACAGTCACTCGTCTATTGGACAGAATAGAGAAGGGAAATCTCTCCTCCCCAGCAGGCTTCTTGCCTGGCTGAGGGCTGACTGAACAACACAATCCACAAAACACAAACCATGGAGCAACACCACCTGCGATATTGGGATTTCTGGTTTTACTTTGGTGTTATTATCAAATGTTGTTTTTTTCCAACATTGTATTTATTATTTTCAATTAACACATTTAAACATCAATAGAAATTACAATACAAACATCCCATACATATCCCACCTCTCTCCCCTCCCCACAATAGCACAAATCAAATCATTATTTAACAAGAATGTGCCCAATATGAGCAGCAGATGAGGCAGCAAGCTGTTGAACATTTCATTCTGCAGATGAGACGAGTAGCCTACGTACCGAAGGAGAGAGCCAAGCCAGCTGTTGAGAAATGTGATGTTATGACGATGTACGTCACAACGCGGCGCGCAGTATACTGTACACGTGTGTTTGTTTTGCTCCCTTCTACCATCTTCTACTCATGATGCACTGCATGAGTGCATCAGATGCACTGGCGCTCTTGTGTTTAGTCCGTTTTGCTTTCACACAACAAACGAACCGGGCCAGGGTTCACTTGGAAGCGAACCGAGACCCACGTTTTCAAGCGGACCAGAGTTAGTTAGTTTGTTCCGCCACAGAGTTCGTTTGCGCTTTCAGACAATCCCAAACGAAGCGCACTATCCGAGGAAACGAACTCTGGCGCGGTTAAAGCGGACTAAACAGCTTATATGTGAAAGCGACCTAAAACAACTTTGTTTAGGTAAATAAAACAACTGGGTTAAGGTTATGTTACAAAAACGGTGACCTCTACGACCTTCTATGACTTGTAGCCCCTTTTTCCTAGCCCCGCCCCTTCCTTGCTGCCCTCCCAATACCCACATCCCCCTAGCCACTCCCCCTACTCACCCCTCGAATCCTGACTCTCTACGACCTTCCTATGCCTAGGTACAACACTTTTCTTCTAGTAACGACCCCCTCCCACCACCAACCACATCCCCGAAGCAACTCCCCCTACCCACCCCTGGAAGCGTTTTTTTTTTCCCCATGATGGCGAAGGCTAGGCGAAGGCATGACCCGCCCCTCTCTGCCTCTGATTGGCTGACTGCACTCGGCTGCTCTCGCCTGCTTCCCAGGCGAGCCAGAAGTCATCTCAAACGAGCCTAATATACTTTCATTCAATGTCACGATGCTGCGGGGGGGAAGTAGGCTACTCCCAAGCATTATTACTATAACTAGATAGGCTATTAGTGGTGTGTTTGCTGGACAGCTAACATTCATACTTTATTAAAATGACTATGCTGTCAGTTCCTGCTGAGGCTATAAATGTCATCTAAGCATTTGTTCATAACGTGAGCAGCAGGTGCAATCATTAAATCAACAAGCATGAGATGGCAGATGGCAGCATATAGAATCAAAAGGTTATGTGTGAGATCTTACTTTATTATATTAACGCTAAACGTTACAATTGCAAACCGTATAACTGAGTTATTTAGGCCTACTTAGCCTATTGCGCAGGCGTATGAATGTGTATTTTTTCCTTGTCATTCTAAATTTCATCACCTTGTTTCCTCTGATTAATATTTAAATTCAAATACATGTCATTCTTGTGTCAACCATTTTATGTGAAGCACTTTGAATTGCCTCTGTGTATGAAATGTGCTATACAAATAAACTTGACTTGACTTGACTTGTGTTACATAATGAGCTGAATTAGTTCACTGTAAATAACCCTGTTTTATATCACCCTTGATCAATTCTCTGTCTATAGGCTACATACGTGCACTGCCAAGAATAGCGGCAGCGTTATAAACCATAGATATATGACTATATTAAAAAAACACACTGGTGTCTTTCATGCAGGCTAGCAAGCGTAAGCTGTCTGTCTGACCCACTAAGTCTGACGGTCTGACCACAGACTGTAGAAAGAGATGTAATGCAGGATAGCCAAGCGAATGTGTTTGGATGGAAGTTTGACGCTAGGCCAATCAGAGGCAGAGAGGGGCGGGTTATGCTTTCGCATAGCCTTCGCCATCCTCTGAAAAAAAATATTGCCCCCTGGAATCTCAACTCTCTATGAGCTTCCTATCCTAACGATGCCCTTTTCCCTAGCCCTGCCCCCTGTCTCACCCTGTCTCACCCCCCCCCCCCCCCACACACACACACATCTCTCTAGCCACTCCCCTACCCCCCCCACAAATCACCTTCCTATCCCTTGCTACTCTTCCCTAGCCCCGCCCCCTCATGCTACAAAGCATCATCTTGTCCTACAAACGGACACACACATGTCCCGTATAGAAGCGGCTGCACCACTTAAAAAGGATAATGACGCCACAGGTCCAAACGGCTCATTCAGAGGCTCTCTTTTCTATTATGGATTGTGTGGATTTAGTTGCCGGCCGTGCGTTTTGATACTTTCACCACGTTTAGATATATAGACCAACTCCTTTATAGTCAAAGAGGCCAGGGAAATGATATGGGACATTTAAAGGTTAGGCAAGTGGTTTAACACTGTGTGAGTAGTGTGAGTAATGGGAGTAATCATAATGACCTGTATTATCATGAACCTAAATGTATAAAATATAGATTACATTTAGTGTGTTCCTGTCACAGTTTGAGTTTCTTAGCTTCCAACTTGCAGCTTGAATAAACTGTCGAACTGCCAACTCCCTCATTTCTTCACCAAAAGCAGATCTTATCTTAAAAAACAAACAGGAAGTCACACTTTGATAAGAACGACTGAGAGAGTTTCCATTGAACAAGGTGTTCCATTTAACAAGACTACTATGTATCATAGTCAGGGGCGTATTTTCCACTGGGGACAGGGGGGACATGTCCCCCCCACTTTTCAAAACCTAGATTCTGTCCCCCCCCACTTTTTAAACTGAAAAAATCATGCTTAATACGCTACTGTTTGACCAGCCATCATATTCTGGCTTAGAATGTGAATTGAGTTGCTGATTATAAGCTATAGGCTACTCCAAAAGATTGCCATGGATGAGCGGACATCATGCTTGGTTCTATGTTTGGATGGGGAGTCGTGGACATCAGGCCCACTTAAAAAAATCTCAGAATAAAAGAAAGCCAGTGCTGCCTGACCCACATGTGTAGACCACTGAGATATATAGGTAGATGTAGGCGTATATAGGTGTAGACTGACAAAAAGGAAGCACCAAAAACAGTTAAATAAAAAAAAAAGTATTTTTTTGGAGAAGCGATGAAAAAGAAGAGGAATGTGAGTTGGTTCATTATTGGTTGTAAAACAGCAGTTCTATGTAAATGGTATAATGGACTGCATTATAGCACTTTTATCCAAAGCCAGGGCCAGATTAACACCCCCAGGGGCCCCTGGGCACTGAAGCTCAACAGCCCCCCCACCCCCCCCCCCTGCCCGCACCTACCCCATGCCACCTGGGCCCAGTCACACACCACGCCCATCCCATGCCTCCCACCCACGCACCACACACACCCAAGGCCACCCACACCACCCCAGAGATTAAACCTTGTTATTCCGATCTTTCATGTTAACTCCACCAGACCATAATCACACAGCTATTGGTCAAAGGCTGAATAACCAACTGAGTCCAACTGAGTAGCCAGAGTAGGTACTGTATGTATTTACAATTCAAAAGGCTGCCATTTCACTCACAAATAACAAGACAAGGAAACAAGGGATTCAATAATCCCAACTCACTGAGCAGAGGTCAGTTTGTAGACAGGAGGCACAGGAGACACACACACACACACACACACACACACACACACACACACACACACACACACACACACACACACACACACCTACCTATTGGTGAAAGGTTGAATAACCACTCCAACTGAATAGGTATGTCTATACAACTCAATAGACTGCCATTTCAATCAAAAATAAGATAAATGGATTAAATAATCCCATAATCCCAACTCACTGGCAGAGCAGAGGTCAGTTTGTAGACAGGGTGAGGCAGAGGTCAGCTACACAGGGCAGCCAGAGCAGAGGTCAGCTTGTAGACAGGAGGCACAGGAGATCACAGGCTGTGGTAAGTCTGTAAACACACACACACACACACACACACACACACAGGCCTATGTGAGTGGAAGCGGGATAAATTATATCGGATTCCATTTTTAAAACTAACCCCCCCGAAACCCTGTGAACAGACTATAAAACTCACATTTGAACTGGGTTTCTCTTGATTGCTAGTATAGGAGTGGGATGATATATTGATATACATGGATATATCGATACATCATCAAAAACCCAAATAAGCAGACATGGCAACAGGACAGGATTCCCGGTTCTTTACTGAGAGATAGCATTTACAAGGGGGGCTTCAAGGGCAAATTAAGAGAGAGCTTGTAGAGGCTTGAGTCTTGCAGAGGAGCGAGGCTGTGATGCTTTGAAACCGGTGGAGCCTGGCCCGGTGGAGGTCGGGAGTTTGGACTTAACTGCACACCTGTACCAACTTTCAGGGTGTACTGTAGTAACTGGTTGCTGGGGTGTTTTCGGCTGGTCACTAGGGCATTTGTAGACAGTTGCTAGGGTGGGCTAAGTACTTATGTGCGGGCCTATGTGTGTAGACGCGGGAGGAGCCAAGGAAACCAGGGGCGGAAGAATTTCGATTGTAGACGCTACAGTTCAAAAGTTATGGACCAAAACGTGAAGAGGGCTCTTATAGCGCCACCATCAGGTCAATAGGAGTATTTTTTTTTAGATCAGAGCAATGAGTAAACATGGGGCGAGCCAAGGAAACCTGTGAAAAAATAATGTTGATTGTAGAAGCTACGGTCCTAAAGTTATGGACCAAAATGTAAAGATGGCTGTTATAGCGCCACCGTCAGGTCAATCGGTGTCATTTTTTAGGCCAGAGTAGAAGAGTACTCTATGAACATATAGACCCAATTAGAGAACAGTCGCTCTTATGGCTTGTGAGCTACAGGTACTTGATGTTGCTACATCGCCCCCTATAGGCGAAATGACACAATATTTTTCGTATCAGCTCAGATTACATCCGTCCACACCTGTACCAAGTTTAGTTAGCATCGGACATTGTGTTCCGGAGTCCAAACCCCGGCACGGGCTCTTTTAGACCCTCGTTCCTGCAGCTGCTGCACTGTATCCCGCACGGCAGTGCTCTGTCACAGGGTCTCCCTCTTCTTCGAGGATGAGGTGCCTCCTAGTGGGACGTCTCTGAGGAGTGTCTCCGTGGAGTCTGACCGAGCCCCCGTAGGCTGCCTCTCGCCCCCCAAGGGGGTAGAGGACCAAGCCCCTCAGGGCGAGCTGGGTGAGCTACCCCCAACTCAGTGGGGAGAGGAGCCCATGCCTCCCGAATTAGAGCAGGATACTTTCCAGTACGAGCCCTTAGAGATTTCGATCCAAGGGGACGTAGGCGAGAGGGAGGAGGCTTGGGAAGGTAGCACCATCGCCAAGACGATGTATGAGGACGTCCGCCCTGCCGCGAACGAGCCTTATCAGAGGCAGTTTAGGGAAGTGATGGCCAGGGCCGCAGTGAAGCTGGGCATCTTATGGACTGAGCCACCTCCACCCCCAGCCTCAGTGCTGCAGGAGCGCTTCTTTCAGAACTACCAAGCCCCCCGCCCAATGCGAGACATACCCCTCTGTGAGGACGTGCATGTCGTGGTGCAGACAGTGTGGGATAGGCCCCAGGAAGCCAAGGCCCTACGCACCCGTGGCATCCTGGTCAGCCCTAGATGGCGAGGCCCGGCTGGGCTACACAAAAATGCCTCCTCTAGAGGAGGTGGTAGCACACCTGTCTCCCACCAGCAGGCCCATTCCTCCAAGGCATGCCAGATTACGGCTAAACCAGCCGAAAAATCGTACCTTGCGGCGGGCCAGATGGCTGCTATGGCCAACAACATGGCTATTCTCCAGGGATATCAGGCATGGTATCCCCGCATGGTGGATTGCGTGGCCCAGAACTCCGGGAAGGTAATGGCCTTTTCTGTCATTACGCACCGCCATCTCTGGCTCAACTTGACCCAGCTGGCGGAGCTTGACAAGAGAAAGCTGCTTGGAGCCAGGATCTCACCCTCAGGCTTGGTCGGGCCCTCGGTGGAGAACATGACCCAGCAGCTGGAGAGGCAGCGGCAGGATTCCGCGGCGGTCAGGTCCTTCTTCCCGCGGCGGCAGCGAGGTGACAGCCGTCGGGCGGCTGGAGCAGAGTGATCCTGGAGTCGTCCTCCGGGACCCAGTGCTTCTCGATCCACGCCACGGCCACGGGCAAGGGGCCCCGGCCAGGGTGTGTCCCCCCCCCCCACAGGCTACGAGCCATCCTGCCACAGTGGGGCCATCCTGGACCCCGCGGCTGACAGCGTGTACCTGGCACTGCGGGTGCGGCCAGGAAACCGGGACACACCTAGTCACCCTTCTCGGGGAAGGGGGGGATGGTGAGCCCACCGTTGTCGGCACCCAGTGTCCGACTTCGGCCCGGAGCTCAACAGAGGCCTATTCGGTTCTTTCAAGCTACCTCCTGCTGGCGCGAGACGACCAGCGGGGGTGTCAGCTCACCGTGGTCTGTGGCCTATGCCGTACCTCGGTTTGTAGCCTCAAGGACAAGCCCACCACCGGCGGTGCCCAGTGCCTGGCTTCGGACAGGAGCTTTCATGGGACCCATATTTGGCCAGCCGGCAGTAACCGCCTGGCGAGCCTACCAGCCCACCAGTGTCCATGCCCGCGGGCCGACACTGGTTAGGAGCTGTCGGGAGATTAGTCCCTGGTCTCCAGGGTGCCCCACATCGGTGCAAGACACCGAGCGGAGGAACGAGCTGGCCATCGTCGGTGCCCAATGCCCGACCTCGGCCCCACGCTCCAAAGAAGCCTTTGTCCCCACAGTCCCCCCGGCCGGCGAAAGCCGCATGGCGGGAGGACCAGCCTGCCTTAGTCCGCCCCCAATGTGCTCCATCTCTGCGGAGCGGGCCATGCGGCAGGTGGGCATCGCCTCTCCCACTCTGCCCACCCCATGTTCTCCCCCCACCAGGACATCGGTTCAGGTCCCGGTGCCCACCATACATATTTCCAAGTGCGCGGATGCCGCACCGTCTTGCTACGCTACGTGTAGGCCGTCTTTGTTGAACAGGCTCCACGCTTGGAAGCGACTCTGTTCTCCAACCCCTTGGCTGCTGCTCACCCTACAGAAGGGTTACGCGCTTCAGTTTGCCACACCCCCGCCCGCCTTCGATGGTGTTCCCGATTCACCCGTTTGAGCCCTTGGACTCCGTAGATCTGAAATTCCTGTCTCTGAAGACCTCGCTGCTGCTATCCCTGTCGTCAGGAAAAAGGATCAGTGACCTGATTGCCCTCTCGGTGCAACAGTCATGCATGGTATTCGCTGATGACAGGCGCAGGGTTACGTTGCGGCCTAACCCCGCGTACCAGCCTAAAAATATCAATGCTAGCTTTAGGTCTATGGTCATACACTTGTCAGCTTTCTGTCCCCCGCTGTTTAGCTCGGACGAGGAGCGACGTTTGCACGCGTTGTGTCCTGTCAGGGCGCTCTCGGCCTACGTGCCGAGGACGTGCTATTTACGTACTACAAAGCAGCTGTTGGTCTGTTTTCGGGCAAAGAGCCCAGGGTGGAGCCCTTTCCAAAGATCGCTTATCGCACTGGATAGTGGAGGCGATTGCTTTGGCCTACTCTGCCGCGGGTAAGACACCCCCGGATGGTATCAAGGCCCACTCTACGTGAGGTGTCGCGACTTCTTGGGCGCTATTCACCTTATGTTCAGACGCGGGGGTGGGCAAAATTCTTCCGGGTCGTGTTAACACTTCCGGCGGTCACGGCGGGAAATATGAAAGAACGTCATGAAGAACAAAGTTGTTTTTGGAGCGGACAGTGCAGGGGGTAAAACAAAGAATGTAGCCTACTACTTTGAGCTCGGTACACAGCGAGCAAGCGAGTATCCAATGTTAGCCAGGTCAGATAATGTTATCGTCGACAATGACGAGCACTTTCTTGTAAAACATACCTGGACTCCAACAAAGAAAGCTTCAGATAGTTTTCTCTCCTCCGAGCACTCGAGCCACTTACGCCTATAAGACCCGCAGACGTTAACGTAATTCCCTGGAATGCAAAACTTAACGAGCCAGTGACATGGCGTTGCATTCTTAGACATTGCCGTTTGCTTTTATTTGGTATGTTACATACAATTGGCTAAATTATTAGTTAATTCAGAATTAGATGATATTGGAGCAGCGCAGCCATTTTCATTTTAATTTTTTTTTGCCGGAAGTCGTCACGCGACCACACAACCGGGTCAAATGGGCGTGGCTACATAAGGTGAATTGCACGGTGCATCAGTGGAGGACATGTGCGCTGCGGCCTCTCATCATACATTCGTTAGGTACTGCAGTCTTGACGTGTCCGGCTCGCTCTTCGCGCATGCAGTCCTGTCAACTGCTAAGCGGTAGTGCCGTTGTCACTCCTATGCCACACGATAGGCATGGGCGGAACGCCATGTGTCCGTTGTTAGCCTCTGTCTCTTGGGGTCGCGCTTGTGAAATGCTCCCTGCAGCAAGGGCGGTTGTAAGTTGGCACTAGAGTGAGAGCTCGAGTTCAAAACGAAGTAAAACGTTGGGGTTGTGCTACAACCCAGGTTTTACGGTTGAGAACGAGAGCTCTCACTACCCCAGCCTTGCTGCTTTCGATGCGTCGAATGCACCATTCGCTGGATGAGTTGGAGTGAAGCTCCACGAGAAGTGGGCAGACCTGACGTAGTCACGGGGATGGTAAGTGGGTGGTGTATACCATGCCACCAGTAGGTGGGATGGGTGGTTTTATAAAGACATTTTTGGAGCAAAATGATTTCATCCAGTGGCGCTGCATGGCAGCGATATGGCACTATAGAGTGAGAGCTCTCATTCTCACTCGTAAAACCTGGGTTGTAGCACAACCCTAACGGTTTCCCTATCCAGCTCTGAGCTTATGCACATGAAAATGCACGTGAACAGGAGCTCGTGCCCACGAAAGAGGCGTGGTTTGTAACAACTAGCCAATCACAATACAATATGGAAAGCTTCGGATTTTACAGCATCAGACACGCTTATTCCCTTATTCATTGAAAGCGCACATCAAAGTGTATTAATTAGCGGAGCTTTACTGTATGTTCGAATCAAAGTCTACGTTGGATAGGAGTCTGTTTCTGAAGGAGTGTCTAAACTAAAGTTACCGCTTTTATTCACATCAGTCATTTGATTTCTGCTGTGGTTTCTGCCTCCACAAGCCTACAGCAGCTTATGCTCAATAAAACCCGTCTTTTTTGTGAGAAGAAGTATGTAATATCAGTCTAAATTTCCAAAATCCGTAGGCCTATTTAAACCATAGATTTAACATTAGAAATATAGGCTCTGAATCGACACGGTGCGTGCATAGTTTTCATTGATGAAAATTGCCTATAAAAATAGCAGCTCCGTTGCACACAGAGCACCTTGTGCGCTTTGGAGATGTTTATGGTAACCTTTTTACGCCGGTGATTTAGTGATATTTCTCCACGCAGCTTTCAGCTCCAATTGGCAGCGTCAAACATGCTTGGAAGCAAATAAAAATGTATAAATATAAAAACATATTCACATACATATATAAGTATAAGTAGGCTTAATTGAATTATGTACAACAAGTGCAACACTTCAGTCCTCGATTAATTCAACAGGAGCCCTTTGAATTTGTAATTTGAATTTTTGCATTTGAATGCAATATATTTTTCATATGGAGATCCTATATGAATGGCGACTCGCTGTTTCCAGAGAGCTGATTGGTCAGAAGTCTTCATGGGTTTTGATCTTATCCTCTGAACGTAACCTGCTCCAGACCAGGTTAGCCGTGGAGCATAAGTTGCCATGGAAATCTCTCGGTAAGAAGTGAACTACCGACCCAGGGTTAAACCTGAAGTTACCTCGCTAAGCCACTAATCTTGCTTCATGGTATATGAGGGATCAGCCGATCAGCAGTTTTGTAAACAAACGGCGTCACTGGGTGGAAACGGCAATGAGACCCTATGGAGCCTGGCCTTGAGTGTCTGACTCTAGTCGGCTGACCCTGTTTACATTTAAACAATTGTGACAGTTCACACAACTTTAACACGACATGTATACATCAAACTCTTGAGCTACTCTCACTCAAAATGTCAAAATATAAGCGATGTGATGTAGTCTTTGAGATATTGACGTTTGTTTGGAATGACTCATTAACCGCCACGGTTCGGGTTCTGGGTGTTTTGCGGCAGAGGCGGTTTTAGAATTAGACATTTGGGGGGGCTTAGCCCCCAAAGAGAATATCCCGGACTGCAGGACCGCCAGCGGGGTCCGGGGGCATGCCCCCCGGGAGAAAAGGGGCTTGTCCAGGGGTGGGATACGAACCGCCGACCTTCGGCTTGGGAGTCCGACATGTTAACGGCAACACCAAGAGAGCTAGCTCCCTTGGCGGAGCTGATTAACATGCCTTTATACTGGGGAGTGAGTTTAACCAATCCACTCGCTACCACTCGGGACTCACGAGGAATCCGCACTGATTCACCTCGGTTACACTAGCATAACATGGCTGGTACCTACGGATTCGTCTGGATGTCTAGTATTTTTTGGTTGGGCCCAGATGATTTTAGGGTGGGCTCAAGCCCGCCCAAAAAGGCTCTAAAACCACATATATGCTTTGCGGTGTTGTGATGTTACGCTGATCCCTCGTATTGGCCTCTGTTCTCATTAGCTCGGGTTGAGCCTGTCACCCTTTTACTTTTTATTGTGCCTATTATGTATATTGTTATGTGTACTGTTCTTCTTATTCTTATGTTTACCAACTGTATGTGTCTATTTAATATTTGTGATTGGCTGTTCAGCACATGGGTCAACCTTGGTTGTGTAAATGTGATACAGTATACAAATAAACGTTGACTTGACTTGTTGACTTTATTTAAACTAGTTATTGAATGAACTGTCAACAACAACAAAATCCTCACAATAGTCACGCAATGTCCTCACAAGTCACACAATGTCCTCACAATACTCACACAAAGTTCTCACTAGTCCTACAATGTCCTCACAATTATAGTCACACAATGTCCTCACAATTATAGTCACCCAATGTCCTCACAATTATAGTCACACAATGTCCTCACAATTATAGTCACACAATGTCCTCACAATTATACTCACACAATGTCCTCACAATTATACTCACACAATGTCCTCACAATTATACTCACACAATGTCCTCACAATTATACTCACACAATGTCCTCACAATTATACTCACACAATGTCCTCACAATTATAGTCACCCAATGTCCTCACAATTATAGTCACACAATGTCCTCACAATTATACTCACACAATGTCCTCACAATTATACTCACACAATGTCCTCACAATTATAGTCACACAATGTCCTCACAATTATACTCACACAATGTCCTCACAATTATACTCACACAATGTCCTCACAATTATAGTCACCCAATGTCCTCACAATTATAGTCACACAATGTCCTCACAATTATAGTCACACAATGTCCTCACAATTATACTCACACAATGTCCTCACAATTATACTCACACAATGTCCTCACAATTATACTCACACAATGTCCTCACAATACTGCACCCTGATTGGCCAACAGCAGCGGCTCCTCTAATTCAAATGAGGTAAATGAGTGGAATACGCATTGAGTGGACAGATTTCGTTGTTTTTTTTTGTTTGTTTTTTTTACCTTTATTTATACAGGGGGAGTCTCACTGAGAGTGCCCTGTTCACATTCTCACACACATTCATACCTGGAAGCTGACCAGTACAACCACAGTCTGATCTGCTGGCCACTGATCAGCTCCACTGGAGCGGTTGGGGATATGGGCCTTGCTCAAGGGCACCTCAGTGGTGGTAATGACTAGAGTCCATCTGAAAATGCCTGAAAATTCAATAACTTAACTAACTACATTTATCAAAGGAAAAGTCACCACTGTGATACGAGCTGAAAGACTTGCTTACCTTGTTGAAGTGTGCGTTCACAGGTGGATTCAGTCTGACTCTGATGGTTGTTTCCCCTCTGGTGCTTTTATATCTCCCGAGTGAATCACTTAGTGGTGAGAGGGTGAGTGCCTGGCATCATGTGACAAATGGAAAGGGAAGCTATATAGTAGGCTACCCACTGAGACACACCCACACACACAGATAGAGAGATAAACAGGCACAAACTCTGTTTCTGTGATGGAGACAGACAGGTACACGCCATGGTGTCATGATGATGTTGTGATGACATCTTTCAGTGACGTCAGGGGACGTGGCCAAATCACAGCCGGTTTGGGGAATGATTTAGACGTCTACGCGAGAACGTCAAGCTGACGTTGAAATATGACGTTACCATGAATGGGCATATTCAGTTATCCTGCTATGTACACAGTGTGTATTCAGCAGTGACGAGACACGATATAGCCCAGTGCTGACCAATTTGGGGCCCGCGGGCTCTGTTTGTTTTGGCCCGCCACGGATTTTGTTTTTTTTGGGTTTTTTGTTTTAATTTTTTTTCCCAATTTTTTATCCAGAATGCAACTCGGGCAAGTTATCAGATATCTGCACTGATTGCAAAGGGTGGACGAGCTTTTTCATGTGGTGACTTTGTGAAACAGTGTCTGAATGTGGCTGCGGATACTGTGTTCACTCCTGAGATTGCATCCCTGCAAATTGTCATGGCAACTTTTTTTACAAAAGATGGACAATAAAGCTGATTTTCAAAGTACCTTGAGGATTTTTCAAGTTGTGAATTAAGTCAAATTTCTCTCTTGATTACAAAGGTGGAAAAGACAACTGTTTTTAACTGGGTGTTTACTGATTAAATGTTTAAGCTCCCCACAAATGCAGATGTTTTTTTAAATATATATAAGCAATTGCAAATTATTACAATTACCAAACAGATAAAAAGTAGATTATTATATTAATTAATTTAATATTAAATTTAATATTAATATTAAATTTATTTAACACGTTAACTGCCAACGACGTACTGATACGTCAAGCAGAATCCAACCGTTCACTGCCAGCGACGTATGGATACGTCAAAAAAAATCGTTTTTTTTTTTTTGACGGTGGATCGTTGATCTGGCCCTTTTGCATCTTCTATTATACTGTTAGAGCCGCCGGGCGTGTGCAATCCATTCCGCCGACCCACTGAGTGGCGACGGTGCTCAGACTATTGAGTGTTGTTTGGCCAGAAACGCACGCATTCCAGCTGAGCTCAACCGAGGACCCAGAAGCGAACGAGCCTCATTCTCATACTGTAGGCGAAAACCTTTCACACGGGCGCACGGCGGTGGGGGCTTCCAAAGGTGGACTGGGTGGAAAGCACACTTTGAAGCGCGCAGCATAAGCCTAGAGTCACACAAGGCTTCGTCAAAGCTCTCAACCGAAAATCCAAGAACGGATTAAGCCACATCCACGCTCGCCGACGAGGGGCCGCCAGAGAGAGAGGCTGCTGCTCACTGCTCAGACAGGCAGGAGAGACTGGCTTGTGACTGACAAACGCTGCTGAAATCCACCAGACACGCCCACGGAGGGAGGAGTTGTAAGGAGAGGGGGTGCGGGTGCTGCTATGGAGGAAATTACTGTTCAGAACTATATTGTTTATGTCTGATAGTCTCACTGATGCCAAAAATAAATGGTTAAAGTGACTGTTTGATATTGAATTTCACAAAACTGCGATTATCTCAGCTTTTTGTCTCAGACGCTGAAACCATGCTGTACTCAACGGCTAATATCTACATAACTACTAACTCTACAAACTAACTCTTTTAGACAGAGAAAGCACACATTCTATTAGTACTTTTGTGAACTTTGTGTTGACAAACTCCAAGCAGAAAATTATCCTTGGCTCTTGTAAAATGAGCCAGAATCCTCAAAAAAACCCTCTGGCAAAAGCTACCTACAGTAAAAAAAAAAAAGGCTGGCAGTGAATGTGTTAATAAATTAATAAATTTAAATTGATTAAATTTATTAATTTAATATTTATATTAAAGCCCTCAACAACCTCGCCCCCTCCTACCTGACTGATCTCCTTCACCGCCACTCCCCCACTCGCCGCCTCCGCTCTGCCGATGCCAACCTTCTCACCCCCATCACCAAGACCAAGTATCGGACCGTCGGAGACAGAGCCTTTGCCATTGCCGCCCCTACCCTCTGGAACTCCCTGCCCCCCAGCATCCAAAACTCTGACACCCTCTCCTCTTTTAAAAACCAAGTTAAATCCCATCTCTTCAAGCAAGCCTATAACATCTGATCATCCACCTTCCCCCATCCCTCCCACCCTGTAGCTCCCTAGTTGTATACATCCTGTCCCGTCTGCCCCGTTCCGTCCTCCCCCGAATACCTGCCCCTGCCCTTTCTTAACCTCCACATGTGTCTGTCCAATCACCTGTCAATTGTTAAGCGTCTTTGAGTATTAAGAAAAGCGCTATATAAGACCGATTATTATTATTATTATTATTATTATTATTATTATTATTATTATTATTATTATATTGAAATGTTATTTTAGATTTAGAATGTAAATTTTCTATAAAACACAATACATTTTAATGTAATTCCACAACGTCTATTTTTGGCCCTCGGCCCTCGACCCAGATTGAGTTTTGGCCCTTCATGGGAAAGAATTTGGGCACCCCTGATATAGCCTATACGGTAGGATTATGGCAGAAACATGTTTTTAAATTTAAAACGTGGGCGTCAAGTCTTTGTGGATCGGCCATCACAGTGTAACCGTCTACAATCTGTGTAAGCGGAACCCCGAAAACACATTAACGCTGCCCAAAATGCTACATTCCAACTTCCAACTCATACTTTTACGCCTCGCAGTGTATTTTCCCTCTTTCAAAACATTCTGGCAAGTGAGCCAATTGCAAGATTCCCCCGTAATTCATCTCCTCGTAGTCCCGCCTTAACAGTTTGTTAATCAGCGCAGATTGTCCACATGCAAGTGCTGATCACTCAGATTTTGGATAAAAAAAAATAGACCAGACTGAGAAATACGTGATTTATTTGACATATTTCAGTGGTGAGTGAAGTTAGTTGGATAGCGATACAGTGATAATCTGGGCCAGATCTGACTCGTCATGATATGACTTCGTCGTGGTCCATCCTTGCTTGCTGGGCTCTCTTCCTCTCACTCACACACACACACACACACACGCACACGCACACACACACACACACACACACACACACACACACACACCAGTGGCGTGTCCAGACTTTTTTTACCAGGGTGGCACAAGTGGGGCACAGACTTACGAAGGGGTGGCCACGGTGTCGCCCGCAAGGGCGGTGCCGAAGAAAATTTGACGTTTTTTGGACTTTTAGCCAAAAAAACACACGCACTCGCTCGCACTGTGCACACACACAGCACACATCAGAATAGCGTTAATTTACCATGTTCGTCCCAACTAGACTACATATATCTACTTTAATTAGTAACATTACAGTGTCTTACGTTCCTGTGTTTAAAGCATCATTTAATAGAAATAGACCCATCAATCACAAAGAGTAGCACCATACAAATGTAATATAAAGCTTCCATGTTTTATTTTTAAAGAAATTGCACCTCCAAAAGTAGGCCACATACAAAAGAAAACAATGGACATTGAAAAATACACACAGTATAAAAGTAAAGTGTATTGAGTGCCAACAGAATACAAAATAAATATTAAACAAAAAGATTTACTTTACAAGTGCAAAGCTTCAAATGTGCTGAAATCACACTAGCTTACTTGCCTCATCTGTGCAAAACTTCAAGTGCTGAACTCACACTAGCTTACTTGCCTCAAATAGCCACAGTATAAAGTATATAAGTGCCAATAAAACATAAATAAAAACTATTTACTTTACAAGTGCAAAACTTTAGAGTATACATGTACATAGTATGCTGTACATAGAGTGCTGACCTAGAAGCACCAACTGTGTCACATACTGTAGGCTAACTAAAAGTAAATGGTTCCCTGAGCACGTTTTGAAAAATAAATGGGCTAGAGAATCAAGGCAAATTTTCTCTATAGCTCATGATGAAATATTAATGGATCCCAATATTGCTTGGGCTCAAATATTTCCTGGCCCCAATGATTAAATTGGTAGGCTATTACGGTACTTACTTCTGGACCCAAAAACCCACTGAGGCCATTCACACTGCAATCACAATATCTTTGTCACAATTTGCCATATCAGAATACTGTTTTGATGAGCAACACTTCCAGCACTATTAAACGTACATCTCTTGATACTGTATGTATTCTGGTTTGCTACAAACGATACTAGCTGCCTCTTCCAACACAGCATACATTTAAAACAGCTTAATTCTCCTGTTCTTGTGCTCGCTTGCAAACACTTTTAGAAAATCATCCATGTTCAACGCCTTCGCTCTTCTTGACTCAATGCTTAGCACACCTAAATGGCTTAGCCTGCTATCTACCATGGTTGTCCGCAAATGAGTTTTAATGAGCTTTAGAGCAGAAAAGCTTCGCTCACAGGCTGCACTGCTGACTGGAAGGACCACAGCTATTTTACACAGCCTGAAGAGCTCATGAAACACCTCTTGGTATGGTTCTAAAAACACTGTCAATTCTAGAATGCTTGCCAACTGTGCCGCCCCACTCTCAGCCTTCCTTTTCAAAATTCTCCTAGCCTGGTAAAGCTCATGAGTAAGATCTTCATGATCGCAACCATACAGTTCAGCCAAACTAAATACCTGTTCATCTTGAAGGAATGTACTGCTTTTAGGGTTTAAGGCCTGTATACCTTTCATTATTGAACAGTTAGGTTTTGAGAACCGTCTTTCCATTTCACCCATTATGGAGTCAAGGATGGGGTAGAGTAGTCTCTGTCTGAATGAATCTTTATCATCACTACCCTTGCGCAGCCCTATCGTACATGTCACATAAGACCCACCAAGTCTGGAGCTAACTTTTTGTGATCTCTTCTTCTCGCCAGTCTCAACAGCTATATTGCACTGTTTGGCTGTGTCTATTATTTCGTGCCACAGTTGGTCACAAAACTTCTCAGTCCTGCACTCCTGAAATGTGTCATGAAGTGACTCCACCATGTCTACTGCCATAGCTAAATCAAGTGAGGGTGACTGTAACAAATCAGAAAGCAACTTGGTGGTTCCAAGCAGTTTTCGGAAGGTTGCAAGGAGGCCTATGAAGGTGAGGTCAATCTGTGCAAGCAAACCTCGAGCATCAATGGATCTCTCTCTATGATTCTCTGTAATTATATTTTGAAGAACACACAAGACAGCTGGTAACCTCTCCATCAAGTTCCTGCAAGCCAACGCTCTACATGCCCATCTTGTGTCACTAAGTTTTTGTAACTCCTTAGGCTGGCCACCATACATCTCCTTTTGAACATCAAGCCATTTCTGGTGCACATAAGATCCTGACATGTACACATAGAGCTTCTCAAGCAGTGAGAAGAAACAATCAGCCTCAGGTACTGACTTCACAGTGTCAACTATAACCAGGTTAAGACAGTGCGCATTACAGTGAACATAAAACGCATGTTTAGCCTCTGCTTTAATTCTGGCTGCCACACCTGAATGTTTCCCACTCATGACTGAGGCCCCATCATAACCTTGCCCAACCAGATTTGCTTTGTACTGAAGGCCATAACTTTCCAAACAGTGGGTGATCATTTCGCTGAGCCCCTTTGCATCCAGATGTTGGGCATGTTGGAAATTAAGGAAGCTTTCATGCACAACCCCATTGTAATAGTACCTGACTACTAATGACAGCTGCTCTTTCTTTTGTAGATCTTTGGTTTCATCAGCAATGACAGAGAAGACTTCACTTTCCTTCACTTCCTTCACGATAGAATCACGTACCATACCTGCCAAGCACTCCAGAATCTCATTCTGTATGGTATTGCTTGTGTATTTAGCATTGCCTTGCGCCTTCATTTTTTTGGCTACCACCGGATTGTGTTTAGCAATCATTTCTAGAACTTCTAAGAAATTCCCTTTGTTGTCAGATTCATCAGATTCCAGGTGACCTCTTTGAGCTATATTCTGAGTTGCTGTCAAAAGCAGTACATCTGCAACTGTTTTAATGTAACGGCGATTCTCTTCAACTTTCTTCCTGTACTCTTTGTTAAGCATGTCTATTATAGAAGCATCCGTAAGCACTACCCTCTTGTGCTCATTCCAGGCCAACATGGCGTTAACGTGAGACTCAGATCTGTCATGCAACTTAAAGCCACCATCTTTGAACATTGCTTTTTTCCAATGTGAAAAACCTGATTCAGAGGTGAAAACAGATTCTGGCGCATTAGGGAGGGAGAAGTGTCTGCATGCGTAACAGTAGGCTGAATCTTTATTCTGTGAGTATTCAAGCCATGAATACCGGTTGTACCACGACGCGTTGAACGACCTTCTCTTCGCACCTTGCATGGTTCTGGGAAAGACGTTTAGGCAAGGTTGAGTGGGAGCTGCTGCTCTTGACTGTGAAATATCTGAAAGTGACAAAAGCATGGGAATCAAATCCTGCATTATGTTATGGAAGTCACATTGGGACAGAAGTGCTCATTGGGCATTAATGCAGATGTAAGAATTGTATGAAGTACAATATTAATTAAGCACAATATATTTCGTATGAAAAATGAAATGCAAAGGCATACCATGAGGTCCAGGTGGGGAAACACGGGCTGTGACATCACTACGGCCTGCTGGATGCTGCTGGGATGGGACTGCACAGGTACGGCTGGATGGAGGGTTCTCAGACGGTGGCTGACTTGGCACACCTATACCAATACAGCCATTTTAACAGTTGTATCAATTTATTTGTATGTCAAATTAGTCATATACCTTTTTCACACTTGTATTGATAGAAATAACTGTCCCCTGAATAAGCAAAGAATCCCCATCCCAAGTCAAATCAGACAAATAAGCCAAATGTATACATACCCTGATGTGCAGGAGAAGCTGAAGGGCCTTCATCATCACCACTAGTATCTGTGTCTGAGTCTACAAAAACATAAGTTGCCATTAGAATTATAATAAAATCAACCTATTTTAAGTAAGCTAACGGGTATGTTACTCATGATTATTGTACTTCTACACCAGTGGTATGCAACCTTGCCCTAGTCAGGAGCCACATTGACAAAGAAAAATCTTTCCTTTCCTCCCTTTGTTTTTTTTCTGATTATTTATTTATTTATAGTAGGACTTAAAAGAGCCACAACTACAGTACCCATAAAGGAGCTGCATGTGGCTCTAGAGCCTCGGGTTGAGTACTGTATCACAGTTCTACACACATAATTGACAAGTTTCAACTTTAGTTGCAATGTCTGGCAATTAATCACAATTCCATTGACATCAAGGCAATATCAAGATAACTGTTTAGGTTACTAAAGAGAAATCTGGAACTATTAGGATTTGACAGTATATACATGTACATACCCACACATACAGCTGGGGGCTCCTGCTGTACATCCCTGCTGTCAAGCTGCTGGCTTGACTCCTCTGACTGACAAGGAGGAGAGCTTGTTGCTGCTCTCTCCTGCAGCTCTGACTGTATCTGACTGGTAGCAGTGCTGCTGGCTGCTCTGTCCTGCTGTGCAGGTTTTAATTTCTTAGTTTTGATGGAGAAGAAATCCTCAATGTTCTGATTTCTTTTCATACTGTAATAGTCACATGAATAATGTCACTTTATATCTCTTGCACAATAGATTTCCTTGTGCATGCATGGATACATTTGACATGCTCACATCAGGCCTACAAAGTTACACAAGACAGATTTAAATAGCTAGCATTAGCATTGACAACCAAACAATGACTGACGACAGGTTTGCTCATGTTAGCAAGCAACTAGCAAGCTGAGATGAAAAAACACCTGCTGCACCACATTATCACATAGCCTAGCACACAGGTTTATTGTCCTTTCAAGTCTACCGTAACATGTCATGATATTTTTTTTAGCGAGGGTGCTTAATTTCAAAGTGAAAATCTCCGTGTTTGTTGGCAGGTAATGTATGTTGTCTTTCTTTAAACCCCTGGCACAGTAGCTAGTCATGTGTATCAAAGAGTCTACTCACAGCTCACGCATGCCACAATAAATAAATAGTATATAGAACACACCTGGTCCATGTAGCCGCCAGGAAAGACAGGGGACGCTTCTTCACTTCATCACACACACACACGACTTAGCGTTGTAACGTTGTTTGCTGCTCAGCTGCGCCAAATCCTGAAATCAAGATCTTCTTCTCTGGGGCTTTCGGCAGGCTAGACACTACTATGGCTCATTACTGCCTCTCAGGTTTAAGACTGGATTGCGCCTATACACGGATGCTTGGTTTACAGACTGTGCAGAGAGCCAATCATATGGGGTGGCACCTGGGGTGGCCAATCAGATTCTAGGGGTGGCCCATGCCACCCCGGGCCACTCCCTAGACACGCCACTGACACACACACACACACACACGCTCCTCCTGCAGCCCCTCCTGTCACTTCCAAGCGAGCACTGGCTTCATGGACTATAACGTCACTGTTCCCAATCTGTTCTTGAGAAAATTGATTCCAGCCATGTTTTTTGGTGAACCTATTGATCACCCAAATGCTTTCTGTTTGCGTGTCTGAACTTGTTTTGGGCAAGTTTTAGTGCAAGCGCAGCAGTTCAAGTAAAGTAAGCGGCGCCGGCGATATGCGTTCATTGCGCACGGCCCTTCTGGCTGGTCTTGTCAAAAAGAGCCTTGCACTCGGCTTGTAGTGCTCGAAGCACCAAAAAAATACATTTGATAAACTCTACAGCATTGTATCTTTCCAGAAATCATGACCCGGTTACTCAAAATAATGCATAGATTTTGTTGTGAGCAGTTTCATGTAGGAACTAGCTAGCAGCTAGCGGTGCCACATCTATGTGCCGACAGACCGCAGTGCCGACAGTCCGCAATGCCGATAGCGCACAAGCAGAACCAGCTGAGCGAGGCGGTGTGCAGCCCCACGCCTAAACCTAACCTCTCCGACCCCCCATGCCTAAATCTAACCTCCCCCAGACCCTAACCCTAACCTCTCCCACCCCCCACGCCTAAACCTAACGTTGGCATTGCGGGCTGTCGGCACTGCGGGTGGTCGGCATAGCGGGTGGACGCCCAGCTAGCGGGTGTAGTTCGGTCAAAAGAAAGTAAAATAGTTCCTCCATGAAACTGCTCATAACAAGGTCTGTGCATTATCTTGAGTAACGGGGTCATGATTTCTGGAAAGAGACATTGCTGTTGAGTTTTTCAAATGTATTTCTTTGGCACATTGAGCACCACAAGCCGAGTACCATCCAGTTCCATTGTATTGTTTGGAGAGAAGGCAGAAACTCTGTGGCCGATATCTCCAAAACTCAGGCAACTAACACAAAATGAGATATAGATGGATAAATAGCATTACAGGTGAGAGGGAATATGGATTTTAGGGTGAGCTGTTCCTTTAAGTGGACTTCCTACGTTTGCTTCTCCTACTGTCCTATGCTTGTTTTTATTGCTTTGTTTTACTGTAATTTATTGCTTTTATGTATTGTACTATATCTCATTCCTGCTTTTTGCATAACCTGTAAAGGAGGAGAATGACAAGAAACTTAAACGTATTATGATCTCCAACGGCTAACTGTTTGAGTCAAGTCAAACAGAAGAGGTTGACAGTTGAAATTGTATCAATGTAATAAAATCACAGGTGTCAGAGGGCACTCTGTCTCATACCTTCTGGTTCTGCCCTTCACTGTCAGGATTTTGGGCCAAAATATTTGAGTGGTACTCTAAGGCCTACAAAATAACCCTTCAGCCGGAGGCAGAACTCGCCCTCTTCGGCTGCTCGGAGACCTCTCTGGACTTCCCCACAGCTGTGCAACAGTCTCTGACACTGGGGACAAATGTTGCCAAAAAAACGAATTCTGAAAGAATGGAAGTCCCCCTCTTCACCTTCTTTCCAACTGTGGTTGACGGACATGATCTCTGTTATAAGGATGGAGAGGCTCAGATCCTTGAGAACCAACTCACTTAAAAAGTTTCTAACTACCGTAAATTCCGGACTATAAGCCGCGGCTTTTTCCCCGTTTTTTGGCCTTTTTTGCCCCCTGCGGCTTATATAACGGTGCGGCTTATCTATGGATTTTTCCAGCAAACGGCCACTCGGGAACCTCCAAAATCTATGGATGTTGGTATGAGGCAGAACGAGAGCAAGACAGACATTATGAGAGCGAGACCCTGATTGGATGATGTTGCAAAAAATGTGCCTCGCGACCTGATTGGAGCACTGTGCCACTACTCTCTCTCAGCCACTACGGTAAAACACCCTCCCTCCTCCCTCGCTCCGGGGGGAAAAAGGCAGCGATTGAGCCTGAAAGACAGTCTGAATGAAATTGAATGTAACATTCCCAATTCTATGTATTACATTCTAAAAAACTAACAGCAACATTTTGGAAGGCTAAGCCACACAACTAGCTCGTTGTAATCTAACATCATGCTTCAAAAGATGGAGAACTGGCTGTGTTACGACGATGGCGGCGATTGAGCCTGAAAGCCATGTCTGAGACAGTAGCGAGACAGGAACAACAACAGCAGCAGCAGCAAAGGATCATGCACAAACCCGAGACGAAAGGGACTGTCCGTCAGGGCGCGGACGACTGTGTCAGCAACTCCCTCCCGACTACCAGGAGAAAATTACAAACTTCGGCGAATTCACACAAAGAAAGATCAAGGAATATTCCATCGGACCGGAGCAGATCATAAATATGGATGAAGTGCCTTTGACGTTCGACCTGCCTCTCACTAGGACTGTTAACAAGAAAGGTGAATCGTCCATCACGTTGAGAACCACAGGTCACGAGAGAACGAATTTCACTTGTGTTCTTGGCTGCACAGCATCTGGAGTAAAGCTCCCGCCGATGGTGATTTTTAAGCATCTCACAATGTGTGATTTTGTCTGGGGATTAGTGACCTGACTTTTGTTTTGTTGAAATGTTAATAAATGGGAGCTTCCCCAAACAGCCATCTCTTTCCCGACAATCCCCTCTGTGCACGAAGCCTTACATATGGTAATTAAACATCAAAACACCCGCGGCTTATAGACCGGTGCGGCTTATATAAGAAAAAAATAGTCAACTTTGAAGGTGCGGCTTATAGACCGGTGCGCCTTATAGTCCGGAATTTACGGTATTTGGGACCCGTTTTTGGCCTACCTTGACGAGGTTAGGGGTGGTGGGTGTGTCTTGCCCGGCTGGTTTCTGTTGGACACCTTGCGTGGGACCCCATGCGTGACATCTCTTACAAGTATATAAGCACCTTATATGGATGGTAGCACCACATTATGATAACTGTTGTATGATTTTTGTTTGTTTGTTTGTTTGTTTTCCATTACTGTGTCTGAGCTTGTTCATTTTTGTTCACATATATTGTTTCAATCACGAGAGACTTGAGGATTAATACACTTTATTGAACAAATAACCAGTTTAAGTGTGGCGTATGACTCCGTGATATGATGACGCTCCTCTTGAGATGAGAGAGGGGGGGCGTCAGTGACGTATAGGATAGATAATCCCCCCATAGGGATTTCTACAGGAGCCATGACGTTGGTGGTGATCAGGGGAGGGGGTGGGGCGAGAATTTCAAAATAAAAAATATATATATTTTAAATAAAATCACAATATTATCATTCTAATACACACATGAAATGGGACAATACTTAAAATGAAGTGATCCCTTCGATCAGAAATAAATCCAGCCAGTTCAGCTCTTTTCCCTCCATGTCTAACGTCAAGTGACATCAACTGCCCTACTGTGGAGCTGCACAGGCAGGGGCACAAAACTGACTGAAAAGGGCAGCTCCTAGTTTGAATGCGTGTGTGTGTGTGTGTGTGTGTGTGTGTGTGTGTGTGTGTGTGTGTGTGTGTGTGCGTGTGCGCGTGTGTGTGTGCGTGTGTGTGTGCGCACGTGTGTGCCTGTGCATTCACCTCTCCCTCCCGCCCCACATCCAGTCCCTCAGGCCATTACTGTAAATGAGAATATGCTACAGTGCACGGCCCCGTTACATATTGGTAATAATACTATAGAATGTGCATCAATGTATATGATCTGCGTTTCCCCCGCTGACATTACTGCCAATAGAACGGGATTCAGACAGACACATGCTTTCCAATATAGGGCTGCAAAGGCCAAATGACAATTTACAAGAGAAAAGATGAACACAGAGGCAATCATGCTGGTATGCTTATGCTACAGTAGATAGTGTTGTCTGTTGTGTGGAATGGGCAGAGTGGATGCTTAGTCTTATCAAAGAACATTTCCCCTTCCTCACTGGCGTCAGCAAAGAGTGCTTATAACGGAAGATACATCCATCCTCATTTGCCTAACAAGCACGTAGCCTATAATCAACCAGTTGCAAAGATAACTAGCCATGCGTGACATGTCACGCACTGTCAATTTCCATCGTTTGGTACTATTTAAAAATGTCCCAGATCTTTTTTGATAGGGAGGACAATTCCACATTGGTAGCCTATTGCACTGATTGGCGGTAAATCTAATGAGGGTGAAGGACAAACACAGGGCTGCCACTTCAACCATACGATGCAGGGCCACACATCGAGACACTATTCATTTACATTTTTCTACTTAGCTAAAAGGCCACAGTTCACTGCTGTTCTTTCAAGAAACGGGGGTGTCTCCTGAAATCTGAGTCTGGCTTTATGAAGGTTACACAGGTTACACTTTGTTCACAGCCGTGAACAAAGTAATGGAAACAATTGTGAATCATTTGAGTATCAACTATCGAGTACCGATCAAGGAGTAGGCCCACCTTTTATTTTGTCATCAGAAATGCTTCAGTCCGGGCGTCCGGGTAGACGTAGCGGTAAATTCCCTGCCTATACACGAGGGTCGCAGGTTCGCACCCCCGTGTTCCCTGGGCATCAATACAGGCACGATTGGCTGGTGTCTGCGGGTGGGTAATCTGGGAATCCAGAGTCTGTTTTTGTTTGAAAAATAGACTCTGGGACAGCCCTACCGTGTTCCCCGGCTTCCTGTGCAGCGCGCCTCTCCTGCCACTGTCACTTCCTTTTCCGCGCCCGTGCTTCACTGTTTACAGTCTGAATAGCAACTTACACCGCGACTTTCCAGTAATTTTCCACTGTTGTAAGACGAGTTGACGTCTTTGATGCAGTGTGTTTATGCGTTAACGGTAATCGTGAATAGCCGAAATGAACGCGGAAGAGGAAGTGCACTTCCGCTTTCCTTTTCCGCGTCCATTTAGGCTATTCACTAATAACGTGAACGCATAAACACACTGCATAGAAGACGTCAACTCGTCTTACAACAGCAGTGGAAAATTACTCTAAAGTCGCGGCGTAAATTGCTATTACGGTAAGTCTATTTTTCAAATAAAAATAGACTCTGGGTTCCCAGATTGGCGGGTGGGAAGCCGGATTGAGGGGGTGTCCTGGCCGCTGCACTAGCACCTCCTCTGGTCGGTCGGGGCGCCTGGTGTATTGTCGCACTGTCCTCGGGGACAGGAAACTTAGTAGTCCCTTTCATGTTGTGATGGTGCACAAAAGAGCCAGGATTTCTCTATGATAGGTGTGTCTTTTATTCATTGACTGTAAGAGAACTGCAGGGAAACTTTCCCTGAAACTTGAAGTTTGTCTATTCAATTTAAAGGCTGAGGCAATAACAAAAACTGTTACAATAGTTGTTACAATAGTTGCACTCCAAAGAACAATAACGCTACTTTCATCACCTCAGAAAATCTGCAGGTGTTATCAGATCGTTGATTCTGCAGCTGGTACACTGACTGAAACTAAATTGAAGGAAATGTCTTAAGAAGCCGGATACCACATTACATTATCCAGTAGCACGTCAGTATGGCCAGAAGTTTATACACTTAGGTTGAAGTAATTACAACTCATTATAACCACTCTACACATTGCATGTATAATATATATATATATATAAGAGAAGGCATTTTGGGGTGAGTCATTCATTCAGTCAGTCAGTCAGTCAGTCAGTGAGGAATGGATAACGGTGATGATGTCATCAGTGATGTCATCAGTGCCAAACTTGGGCTGTTGGCTTGAGTTGCATGAGGCTGCCTGTTGCTCCATGACGCACGTGGTCCTGGGCCCAAGTTGCCCTTGTTTTGAATGGAATTTGCCTGCCAAATTTCCAAATGTAGGTGGTGGTGATGATGACAGTGATGACATTTCAGTCATAACCTGAAAGGCCGCTCTGCAACTGCAACGCATTGCAACTACACATGGGGTCCAAAGATATTATTTTTTGGAGAAATGTCCTCTGATCTGATGAAACAAACATTTACGTTTGGACATAATGATCAACGTTATGTTTGGAGGGAAAAGGGGAGGCTTGCAAGCCGAACACCATCCCAACCGTGGGTGGCAGCAGCATGTTGTGGGGGTGCTTTGCTGCAGGAGGGACTGGTGCACTTCACAAAATACAGTAGATGGCATCAGGAGATAATCGCATCACTTTTCACACCAAAGTTTGTACATCTCTACATTCACCATAACTCTAAACCCTACCCCACCCAAATAACCTAAACCCTTTGGCAGGTATACCTCCAGATTGACTCAAATGATGTCAATTAGCCTATCACAAGCTTCTAAAGCATGACATGATTTTCTGGAATATTCAAAGCTGTTTAAAGGCACAGTCAACATGACCCACTGGAATTGTGATATAGTGACTTATAAGTGTCTATAAACAATTGTTGGAACGATGAATTGTGTCTTGCACAAAGTAGATGCCAAACTATACTCGAAATAGAGCACCCTCCTTTCTAGCGTCCCTCGCCCGCTCAACTGGCAGCGGTCATTCCTACCGCGCCTCCTCCTCCTCCTCATCGCTCATTCTTACCTGTCACACAGTCTGATTGGTTAGATGCAGCGTGGTGTAGTAACCGTGCCTTCCATTGCACTCGGAATTTCGGAAAAAATGACCTCCGACAGGGAAAAGTGCAATGGAACGGTCGTTCAAGAAGACGGAACTCCGAGTCGGAAACTCGGGCAGCATCCACCAAGCCCGAGTTTCCCGAGATAAACACTCTGACGTCACAATCAACATGGCGGCGCACAAAGACACACACACTGTGATAAGTAAGAAGGTACTTTTTCCACAAATGTTTCACTTGATGTAGTGTTTGTGTTATGAAACAACTTTTAGTTGCCATTTGGATTCCCACACAGTTGATTTGTGCTTGATAGAAGCATGCGGTAGCCTAGCGTCCATGTTTGTAGTCATGCATGTTTTTCCACACAGATGCAATGGAAGGCATTCAGAGCGGAACATGGAAATACTGCGTCAGAACTTCCCATACCCGACTTTCAAAGGAATGCACCATATGCGCCATGTTCTTCAGATGTTTGAGCAGATGATTGGCTGAGGCCTGACTTGAGGGTGGGCCGCCTATAGCGCTCAGGCGTCATTTCCAGCAGGAAGCAAAAGCTCATATTTACAGTGGTATCACTTTTCACTGTGACTGTTTTCACTCCCAGCCGCTGACACTTTCATGCTAACATCATCCTGTGATGTGGTTGAGTTGTAAGGTAAATCTTCATAGCCTATATATGTCATGGGTTATTACTAGGTAGCATACTGGTAGACTAACGAACACTGAAAATATGTGCAGCCTACGGTGATCCAACACAGTCTCACAGACAATTGTAAAATAGCAACATTTTGGACCAACGTTGCTATGTTACAATTTCGGCTCCAAAATTGTAAAATGGCAACGTTCTGTGATTACAGGTTTAGAGTTAGGGTAGGGGGAGGGGGAGGGGTTAGGAAAACGGTAAATCTCCGGAAACCACGGCCACCCCTGTATAAACATACGTTACCATTTTACAATTTCGGAGCTGAAATTGTAACATAGGTTGGTCCAAAAACGTTGCTATTTTACAATTTTTTTGGAGATCGGGTGATCACGTTCAATTGTCCCAAGTTCAAGTCCAAGTCTGAGTCATCAACATTCAAGTCTGAGTCGAGTCACAAGTCATCAAAAGTTTTTTTTTGAGTACTACCACACCAGCGTGCCTATACTGTCTGTACGTTTTCTGAGACAAAAATCTGAGTCCACTTACTGGCTCCCTTTTCATATATAGTTTCTAAAGATGTGCCCTGACCTAAATGTGCCACAGGCCTGTGTACCTGACAAAAATGGGTGAAAAATCTGAAGAAGTAAAAAAATAATAAAAAAGGAGTAGGCCCACCTGGGCAATATTATAATGTTATGTCATATCATCATACTGCAATACTATGATGTCATAATATAATATTATGATGTTATGTTATGTGTTATGTCAGTGAGTGATGCCATCAGTGAGCGTTCAATTATTGATGACATCCAGGTTCTCCACAGGATCCAACAGCTTGTGTGTTTTCAGTCCTGCGATTCTCTGATGAAGCTCCAGGTGTTCCTCACCATATAGGAGGCCAGACACACCTGAGAGGACATCCCATTCCTAATAAATACAGCGCTTAGACTTACTAAGCTGTCTGCCATGTCAGCTAATCGTATGAGGTATGTTAAATACATCATCAACCTTTATTTAAACAGGCAAGTTAATTAAGAACAAATTCTTATTTTCAATAACAGCCTGGTGGGAGGAAAAAAAACCTCCTGAGGGGAAGGGGGTTGGGGGGAAAATAAAAGCATAAAAGTTACACAGAGATAGGACAACAAACAATTAGATTCAACAGACATATGGGCCACTTATACTCACTCGCCAACAACTCAACTCGCTGACTTTGCTGCAGATGGATTGCTTATTGATTAGCGTAGCTTTGGTAATATTTTGATGAGCTGGACTTCGAGAAATGTATTTAGAAGGTAATTGTGTGTGTGTGTACACACACACACACACACACACACACACACACACACGGTCAGATTGGGTTCAAAATTTGCATGCGGTGGGGTACGATCTGGGAAAGTCAAGGGGCAGCTCCTGCATCACAGTCCTGGAAACCACCTCACACCCACACTGCAGGTCGGACTGGGCTGAAAATGTGTGTTATGACAGTCATGGGTAGCTTGTAAAGTCCTGGAACCACCTGGACATCACCATCAGTTCCAGCCAAGCAAAATGTGCAGTTGTATTCCTTTGTGCCAATTTAACATGGGCAACGCCAGGTACATTGCCCAGCCCCCGGGTTGGGGTGCACCCACGGGGTGCACATGGCTCTCCCCTGGCTCATGGTTCTCCACTGAGTGAAGGCATGAAGAGAGTCCATCCACACACACACACACACACACACACACACGCACGCACGCTTTGGAGGTGCCGTGAAATTTGTCCTCTGCGTTTGACCCATCCTGGCTCATCGTCCTCCATGGTTGCGGTGGGGCAGCTGCAGTGAAGCGCCGGGGGACCAACTTCTTCCAACTGCCACTGATCAGACGACGATCTTCTGCATGTTTTTAGTTGGGGGTTATATTATGGAGGAAGCACGGGGAGAACGTGCAAACTCCACACAGAGTTTGCACGACATAGCCCACCTGGGCAGTGGGCACTGAAGCCATGGGAGAAACACACCCTTAGCGCCCACAGCGTCCCAGGCAGGAATCGAACCCAGGACCTTCTAGCTGTGAGGCGACCGCGCTACCACTACCAGGTGTTTTTCCAGAGGTGTACTTCCTTTTCGCTGCAGTTCTAATTGAAGATTTGACATTTGACCCATGATATTAATATCTAATAAAGAAAAAAAACAAAACATTGCATGGATGCAACTGGGACGTATCCTCAGTGATGTACCCTGGGGACATTATAAAAAGTGTGCAATTAATGCTGCTGTGGCTCAAATAATGGGAACGGTATGTATGTGTTACTGCTGCCATAAATGTTTTTCAGCTTTCATGCTGTTATATGGACGTATGCTTATCCATTTTCGGGCTCTCTCTCTCCTGCATCTCCGCTGCATAATTACGCACGCAGTAGCCCCGTATTTCCCACCAATTTAGTCTGTCATTTTCCCCTTGGCGCACATAAAGACACATGCTTCCGTCACTGTCACTGGTTTTGAAAAGCGTTAACCGCAGAATTAACGCTGGGAAGATCGCTTTAGGCTGGTATTTAAGGCTGAAACGCCCATTCTGGCCTATTCTGGCACTGCACCACGCCTCTTCAGCGTAAAGCGCATTTCGGGGTGTAAAAACATGACTGTATCCTCCCGAGTCAGCGGTAGGCAGGCGTAATGCGTGTTCTTTTTTGCGTTTAAGGCCAGTTTAGCGCCTAAGGCCAGGGGGAGAATAGAGCCCATTACCTTCTTGAATGGCTCTATCTCTCAGCCTTACATCCATAGTCAATAGGCTCTGAAAGAACATGAATCATCAGAGGTCACAACGGCAGATTTAGCCCCATCCGTTTACAATGGAATGGCCTGCAGACAGGAACTGCAAGAGCCCGGTGAAATAGAAATAACAAAGTAAAGTAATTACCTTATTGAAACTCATGCGCTAGAAGAAGACAAACACATTTTTCCATTACAGTGAATTTCTCCTGAAGGTTATTTCTAACTACCCCTTTAACAGCCACCATGGAATCATCTCACTCTATAAAAAGATCAACCTCCTCCTTTCTCCCATATACATGAACTGAATGTGATATACAGGGAAAACCACAGAGACAAAACGCTGTTCCTCAGCCATAGAGCTCCTGTTGTGGATTGTAAAAGCCAGTCTATATGGGTCTGGATGAAAAAGGTTTACTCTTCAGTTAGAGGCCAATGAACAATAATGGTTATCTGGAGTGGAGGAGAGGAGAGAATGGAGAGATGGGAGGAGCAAAGTGAAGAGGAGACTAGAGGAGAGATAGTCTGGGCAGCTTTCACCGCGCTTTTTGTCATGGGGCGTAAACCACGGAACCAGAATGAACACCGGAAGGCAGTGCGCCAAAAAACGTCTTTGTTGCCGTTAGCTTGACGTCTCTTGCCTCGATTAATTGTCTGATGCAAAGCTTCTGTATTGGCTTAAAATATGTGAGATTGTGAATCTGCAATGTTTCTAAAAGAACTTCTTCAAAAACTTCGTTCGGTACGTCCATCTTTGGTTTTGTTGTTTGCCGTTCTGATACTTGTGTCAAATTGTCAAGTTAACGTAAAAGTTGACGAGCTAGAAACGCTGCCCATCCGGTCTAGGGCGGGCTCTAGGCCGGAACCAGGTAGGGTGACAAAATCAATTGTGAGCGGAAGCCAGGCTCTTTCTCGCCGAGAAGAGCCTGGTGACGCGAGGTTAAGGAGGGAAGGGAGAAGATGAGAGAGGGGAGGAGAGGAGAGGAGAGGAGAGGAGAGGAGAGGAGAGGAGAGGAGAGGAGAGTCATATTGAGCATGCAGAGCAGGGGCGTATCTACGGGTGGGCCTGGGTAGGCACAGGCCCACCCACTTCTTGCCCTGGCCCACCCAAAATTTTTTTTTTATTTTTTTTTAATTGGTTGTTTTCTAGAGGCAAACTTGCTGCTGCATTGCTAGCCAATGGTTTTGTTACTTTTGTAAAAACGCAGGGCACATCATCTCCAGAGTCTAATGCATGACAACTTCATGACATCTAGGAATTTTGTTCTCTCTGTGGATAAATAAACCAGAGGGCGTCTTGTTCAAACTTGAAGCAGCCTCAGTGTTGTTATTTTTTAAACTCACAGCAGTATATGGATCAGTGGTTCTAATTTCTGTATAAAGTAACAGTATACACACAAGTATAAGCATTCATGTATGCAACATTTGGCACCTATATGTAACCTTTTAAGGTTGAGATAATTGTATTATCATTATATGGTCCAAATATTTCAGTAAAGCACTTGAAACACTTGAAATATTCTTGCTTGGGTGGTATCATTCTACTTGAAATGATGGTCAAATGCATTATTTTTAGTAAAATAACACGTCAAATTTTTCGGGCGGCCGGCCTTTGGCCGGCCACCCGAGTGGGCCCGGCCTTTGGCCGGGCATCTGCACCCCTTCCTATCCAGGCCCACCCAATTTGATCCAGGCCCACCTATAATTCAATTTCTGCATACGCCCCTGATGCAGAGATTGTATTGTTATTGAAAATGTGTGAAAAATATAGTTTGGAAAGAGAGAAACAAGTGGCCTAAAATGTCTGTATTGTTCCTTCATCATTTGGCATCATTGATTTCTTGGTGCTTATACAATTTGTTCTGCAGCTCCATTGATTACTCAGCAGCCTGACTGTGCACAATAGGCCAAAGAGCAGTAAAGATGATCAGAGTTGATGGAGAGGGGAGCTATTTGTGTTCTCTGTTGATGATACCTTCACTTCTGTGACCAGGCTGTGCCCTGATTGGCCCAAGACTATACACCAGATCGACAATACGTCATCTTGTATAGGCGGCTGCTGGCGGCACATGTTCCCGCCCCCTTTCATGGGGGAATACGCAAGCCTCTCCCCGTTGACTTCAATGTAAAATAGCACTCCCAAAAAAAACACCCCAAACACCCCATGACATGACAATATATTACAACTCGGCCGGCCACGCAATGCGCAAGATACATCGGGAATATTACTTTGACCCATCTATCATGACCCATCTCTGATCTAGTTCTGGTGTCCGCCTGTTGCTACTTTAGTCTTCCTACACTAAATGCTGTTGTAGTGGAGCTCAGCGTCGTTGTAGGCTACTTGGCTCGGGGCTGTCATGTAAATATGTGACATGAGTCACATGATTTTAGATGGGTCAAAGTCATATTTCCGGTGTATCTTGCTCATTCTATGGCCACGAGTTGTAATAATTGTCATGTCATGGTGTTTTGGGGTCATTAATAAACAAGATTGATTCTGTTATTTTTCTACAATTTCTTTGTCGGGGAGAGGCTTGTGTTTTCTGTCTGGTCTGGGGGCATATTTGACGGCTGAAATTGATACAATCTGAGTGTTCACAAAGCGGATTACTTTACTTTACTTTACTTTATTGTTTATTTAGACAGGACAATGCACATTAATAAAACAGTTATACACGTACAGAGTCATCCATATGTGACAACGGTAAAAGTGCCGGGGTTAGCCGAAGCTAATTTTCACCCGCAGTCCTCGGGACATAAACAACTAAAAACTACAAGATAAATACAGAAAACTGGAATAAAAAAGCAATATAGTAAAAATGCACAAGGGATAAAAATACATACACGGAACAAAAGCAATACTCACAAACAGATAAGATAATAAAATGATAGAAAAATAAAATGTCCAAGAGAAGGCTATTGATTATGGGTGCACTGTTGTGTCGTTTTGAGCCATTCCTTGATTTTGTCTTTAAAAGTAGGGTAAGTGGGGCATTCCCTTACTGCGGCCGGGAGACTGATTACTAATCTACCTGACGATTGATTTGTGTGCGTTTACCAGCACCTGGTGAAAACAATCCTTCACTTACAGGCATATAGCCTGTGAGGTCACGTTGAAGGCTGTGTTTACCCAGGCTATGTTGCCAGCCACTTCTTTTCACCTGACAGCGGGGAGCTTCACCAGCAGGACGTAGCACATGGGAGGATCACGCTATTATTCCCAGCAGTTCCCTTCCGTCCCAACCAGGCGCCCCGACCGACCAGAGGAGGCGCTAGTGCACTCCTGCAGATTTTTCATTCTTTATTAGCATTAGCGGGGGTTTAAAAGTGGCATCTGAAGTTTTGCTTGGCTGATTGCCAGCAGCACAGTAGATGTTTTAGCAGCACAGAAAAGATGTCATGCTCCCCCTTTAAAAAAACAAACAAACCCAACCCATTTCTGATCAATACATGTTGAACTTCTGCAATATGATCTGGAAAATTCCAAATTATTTTTCCATTGTTGCCATTTTGAAAAGGTAGTTTTGCAGTGTGAAATCACGTGTAATAACAAGAGATTGAAAAAGCAGACTGATGCCAGGAGCAGATTTCAAACTCAAACTCTATCGACTTTTATCCAAAGTCGCTTTGGATAAAAGCGTCTGCCAAATGACGTAATGTAATGTAATGTAACTTATTGTAGGTCCTAAACCTTTTTCATATCAAGGACCCCTAATTTAATACACATTAGGACCACACATAAATCTGAGAGCATTTGTATTGTTAGATATGATTTTGTCCAGAATCCCATGATTATCTTGTAGGTAAAGAGATAAACAGTCAAGCTATAGTATGATCAAAGTAATTCTTAATACTTAATAGTAATTCTTCTACACCAGGCATGTCCAAAGTCCGGCCCTGGGGCCAATTGCGGCCCGCGGACAGATACATGTAAGTGGCCCTCAGGTTGTCTCTCAAAATATACTATATGTGGCCCTCCACACAGTATTGGTTAATCAAGCAAGTTCAATTTGCATTTTTTCCCTTCACCTAACGATGACAGCACTATCATACAGTTTGTACAGGAACCAAGTAGGAACAATACATGCAGAACTAATCTTTTCAGATGGTAAACAAAATACTTACTTATACTGTATGTGATTTATTTATTTATTTTATAACCCATATGATGCGAGAAGCACCTGGCCCCCTGGCATTTTCACATTATCTAATCTGGAACCCATTCAAAAAGGTTTGACACCCCGGGCTCTATCTTCTGACAGGCGATATCCCCTAATAGCGCTTGCGCACCAGTTTGCGCGTGCCTTAAGGCAGGGAAGATAGCATTCCGCCTTGCGCCGTCCGCCAGGTGTTCTGCCGAGTTTTGCTCCCCCGCCAATCAGCAAAAAAAAGCATCCCCACCTCACGGGAGCATACTTGTAATCATATATAGAGAAATGTAACTTTAAAAGTGATATAATTGTCTGGTAGACGTGACCTCCCTGATTTCTAAGTTAAAACAGCCCCGAAATATGTTGGGGATGCAATTCTCGGCCGGGATGCGGAAAGATTCACGGCACGTGTCACAGACGCAAATTAGAGCCGTGCCAAAATCATCTGCGCCCCAAAATGCCTGCACAAATGGGATTTGGGCGGTCTTAACTACCAGAATTATTCACAGGCGTGGCCAGGCAAGGCTGGGCATTACGCTACGTTCACACAGACACAGACCTCAACCCACGCCTACGCCTGTTTGCGCGAGGCATGCAATATGCTGTAATTCTCTCCATTCGTAATAGAGTGTACTCACTTGTGCGAGGACAGAGAGAGCTTATTGACAGATCGTCTGTGGTGCCAACGACCCTCCAGCTTATGAAGGTAACTCAGTGAGTTATAGTTGATTGCCTCACTGAATTATCTGCTAATACCCAATTTTAGCAGCATAATTTGATGTCTTGGCGTGGCAAGGCTGTGCATATGACATTCCACTTTCCACTGCACAAATACCTCTCTGCGCTGGGAGCGCAGCCGTAATCTCCGTGCAGCGCTCCCAGCGCAGAGAGGTATTTGCGCGTAAGAGGTCCTTTTCAAAGCTCTTAGCGCAAAGTAATTGCGCGCTGCTGACGATAGCATAATGCCATCTATCACCACATTTTAGCGCTGAAACGCCTGCTTTGGCTTGTGGCAGCCAATGCCCAGTACAATTATCACAGGCATGCGCTTGTGTCCGCCCCCAATTTGCATTGCGCACGGCGTAGCGCTTTTGGGAAGATAGAGCCCCCCGTTTCTACACCTTCTAATTGTGTTAACTTCTTGCTAAATGAATTCATTCTGTGGTTTTTAATCAACTCATCAATTTGCTGAGGACCCCCTGGAACCTCCTCAAAGGGCTCCTTGGTGGTCCCCGGACCCCACATTAAGAACCACTGTCCTAAAAGCCTGAAAATCAACTGTTGAATGAGATGAATTATCCATGCAGACATCACAGAAACAACACAGAAGAAGCAAGGGGAATCTCTGCGTATAATGAGGGTGGTAATCTATCGACTTTCTTGTGAGATCTATGGGGAAAACACACATGCACATAGTATTAATTTACCTGCTACCCCCCAGCTACTCAACATGCGCATAGGCTGCTACAGGCTTTACACACATACCTCAGAGGAATTAGATGTTGCATATATGGAATTGTCCTACAGAAATGCTGTTAATGCGGTCAGAGGAGCCCCCAGAGTGAGCTGGTCCACCACTGAGAGTACATGGTGGATTTTAGACAATCCATATGTGTCTCTATCAGTGTTGGGCAGTATCGCGCAGTACTACATTAAATAACATGTTACTGTAATCTCATTACTTTTTCAGTAACTAAGTAATGTAAGGATGAACGCTGCAGCCCGTCTGATATTCAACCAACCCAAATTCTCTCACGTCACTCCCCTCTTCCAGGAGCTCCACTGGCTTCCCATCTTGGCCCGCATCAAATTCAAGACACTGGTACTGGCCTACAGGGCAGTACACCAGTCAGCTCCCCGGTACCTGCATTCCATGGTCAGGTTCCAAACCTCTCACCGCTCCCTTCGCTCCTCCACCAGTGCAGGTCGCCTCGCCCCTCCTTCGCTACGGGGGCTCAAAAGTCGCTCATCCCGATCTCGACTCTTCTCGTCCCTGGCACCTCAATGGTGGAACGAGCTTCCACCTTCGGTCAGGACTGCTGAATCACTGCCGATCTTTCGGAAAAGACTAAAGACACACCTTTTCAGGCTCCATCTGGGCCCTCCTTGATCTAACTTCGTCTCTCTCTTTCCTTATATTAACACATTAAGTGCCAGAGACGACCTAACTCGTCTTACATAATCCAGCGCTTAAGTGCCAAGGACGACCTAACTCGTCTTACATGTTTTTTTGACGGTGGGACATCAATCAACCCCTTTTACATCTTCGAGATAACTATAGGAGCAAGAGCATGTGTGTAATCTATTTTACCGACCACTAAGTGGCGACAGATACAGAGAGAAGCCACAGCCACGGGACCCGTACACCAAAAGCAGCCGCCTCCCGCGGAAATGGCTTGGCGATTTTACAGTCAGGAGCCCGGAGACACACACACAGAACGGACAGAGATCCCCTCCCCCCCAGAGCCGCGGAGCAACGCGCGAACACACACACACACACACACACACACACACACACACACACACACACACACACACACACACACACACCGCGGGAGCAAGCCATTCAAGGAAATGGCTTGGCGATTTTACAGTAATCCATTTCAGACTCGTCCCCGCACGCAGGCAAGCAGGCAGGCAGGCACGCAGACAGACAGGCAGGCAGCACAACGCGCTTCTGACACGCCCGCTGTTAGGAGGAAGGAGGAGAAGACACACGGAGGGAGGAGTTTGAATGAGAGGGGTGTTTCCTGTTGTTATGGAGGAAATTACTGTTCAAAACTATTGTTTAGAATGTCTGACGGTCTTACTGATGCCAAAAATGAATGGTTAAAGTGACTGTTTCACAAAAAGCCATTTATCTCTGAATAAATTTCCAGACGCTGAAACCATGCTGTACTCAACGGCTAATATCTACATAACTACTAACTCTGCAAACTAATATATATATATATATATATATATATATATATATATATTGTAAATATATTGTAAATATATATACTGTATATATATATAGGCTACTGTATCCCATCAGGTTTGAGAGGCTGCAATGTTTACAGTTACGCAGTTTGGCCGATTGTGGACTCCTGTATTTCATTTCAGTAAAGTGGATTCAGGATTCGATTGTAAAAGGAGCTAGCTTGATTGTAGGTCACTCTTTCGGGGGTTGAAAAGAAAAGAAAAAGTAACTAGTAACGTAACTAGTAATGTAACTAATTACTTTTGAAAAAGGAGTAATCAGTAACTAATTACATGTCCCAAGTAGCTTGCCCAACACTGGTCTCTATATACATTTGAATTAGTGCCAGAGCTTTGTTATACTCCCCTCCCTGCTTTGGGAGCTTTGGTGTTTTTGTGTCAAAATCAATCTGTTCTTCTCCTGTTGTGTTAAAGAGTTACACTTGTTTCAAAGGAAGCTCAATAACTCAGAAGTTCAATACTTTTTTTAAATCCCCCCAAGTGTTGGACCCTGGCAAGAGATTGTGATTATTAGCCACACTGGAGTTGAGTGAGAGAAGTGAAATGATTAGACAATGAAAAGAGTTTATAGTACATTATAAAATGGCTCTCTCAAATGTAGCAATCAGATTGGCTCACAGCTGTGGTATATTTAGCATATACCACACTAATATACCACAGTTATGAGAAATCTGAGAAAACAAATGGTAGCTAGCTATAGCCTCGCAAACGAGAGCTCCGCACCACAATACCCAGAGTGCCTTGCGTTAGTGTTTACTGTCGTCTCCTGCTAGTGACGTCATCAGTATGACAGCGAGTTAGCCGTTTGCTATAGCTAACAACGTTCGCTAGCTGCCTACTGAAATGGAAACATTAGCGTTAACTGACGTTAGCACAAGCATTAGCCAAAGTTAGCTAGCTAACTGTCATTACATTCAAAAAGAAGACAAACAGTGAACTATGATCAAATCTATTTAGCAACATGTGTCAACTCTGTAGTTCTAGGAAGTAACCAACCATAACAGCCCGCCCCCAGCAGCCTATAGGCTACCTTCCACAAGGCTTCCTGTTACTCACACATAGAATTAAACAACATAGAACACACCATACTAACGTTAGCTGTTTGTCACCAAGCCTGTGTTGCTATCTGACATTGTTCAGCAACTGTGTTGGCTCTGTGCAGGAAGGAGCCAAGAGTATGATTTCTGAATAACAGCCATTTAAATTGGAGTTGTTTATTCATTTCATATTGCCATACTTGGTAACTGTTTTATACACGAGTTTCCTGGTGAGACCGTGGCCTCTTCCATGACACCCTCCCTCCCTGTTTCCAGCTGCCGGTTGCCTGTTTCCACCCAGGGCCGTTCATAGAGAAAGAGACAGAAAATAATCATAATAATTGTTGTGACTTTGTACCTACCTATGTCTTGTAATGATGCCCCCCAGCACAATCATTTCACACGTGCATAATTGTACAACAGAGTGACAATATATTGAATCTTGAAAGAGAGAGACCGCTAAAGCTAAGTTCAATGACCAAATAATAAGAGTTCCGGTTTGGACGTTTAGCCTTCAAAACAAAAGCGGCCGCTATGCAATAGGGGTGCTCCGATCCGGCTAAGCCACGATCCGATCCGATTCCCATTCCTGGGGTCACGATCCGATTCCAGAATCGATTCTCGATTCCAACGATTCTCGATTCCAGAATCTCTAATCGATTCTCAATTATGTAGTTTTATATTGCAATAACACACAAAGGTAAATCTAAGACAAAAAATGACAAATGTATTCATGCTGAACTTCAAATTCAACTTCTGAAGTATTACAGTCAGGGCCTAAATTCATTTTGCAAATTAGGGGGGAATTCCCCCCTTATGTTCGTCAGATAAGATGGATTTATAGGCTGGGGGGGATCTGTAGACTTTGAGAAGGATTTATAGATTTTGGGGGGAATACATTAACCAGAGTTCTTAAGTGCAAGAGGTGGTGGCACCGTGGCAGTACAGTACACAAATGACATGAACATTTGGACACTGCATGTATCTTGCATGTTGCGTTCAGGTGCAAACAAAGATTTTATTTTTATTTATTTTTTTATTTTTTACAATACGAAGAAGAATCGATTCTTGGGAGTTTGGAATCGATCCAGGAATCGTGGCATTAAGAATCGCGATCCTTTTAGAATCGATTTTTTTGGAGCACCCCTACTATGCAATCACATACTATTTCGAGCCATTTCGGCTAAAATAAGCCTGTACAGTAGCCTACGAGTGAATTGACATTCACCTCGTTTTTGTAAAATATTGCCGCTATGTTATAACAGTCCCCCCCCCCCCCCAGCCCGGGGGGAGTAAATTACAGTCTACCCACTTCTCCAGGGACCACTACACCACTGACCACGGCCTGTCGTGATCTATTGCTTAAGCATATCTTTGCTCATTTATCAAGAAGAGGAAAGAGATAATCGGCAAGAAGAGTGAGTCAGGGCGCACTTCTTGAATCTGAAAGTGAGCGTGATAAGGAGCAATGAAACTTATGTAATTGTACATTCGATATTGATTTTGTCTCCGGTAACATGCCGCCCAGAATGATCTCCAATGGTATTGGAGCCTCTCTGACAGTCATTGGCGGCAGTAAGAAGAAGTGATTGTATCTCCGGTGTGTTCTGCAGCGATGTCACCAGGGAGACGTTGCTTCTTCCATGTTCTGGCGAGCTCCGTTAATCAATTGTCCAATAAGCAGCGGGCTTGTCTTCAAACAGCTTTGAAGATCTACTACTTCTGCCTTTATTTCCTTCCTCTTCTCTATTTCCTCCTACGCACTGTTTTTTTCATTCTATTTCTTTTCTTTTACGTCCATTTTTACGAGGTGGAGTTCTAACTTATGTCACTCAGGCAGTAGGCTAGAGCTTTTTGGGACTTGGATTGGATTGGAACTGTGTACAAACACATCCTGTCCAGTAAATGGCGGAAAGAACAGTTAGGCGGCGGTCACACCCAAAGCGCTTTTTTCAGTCAGAACGCTATGAAAATCATGTTGAGAGCGCTTCCATTGTGCACAAAACACAGCGCGCGGAGCGTTTTTTTTTTTTGTGCTCCGTTTGTTTTCCCCTGTAGTCGCGTGCTGTACGGATAAGAACACAACGACCACAAGGACGGTAGCCAGCTGGTTTTGTCTGTTTGATGTTGCTCACTGTCAACATGAAAGCCAGATTATTGCTAATTCTGGCAGCAGCAGAGGTTGAAAATCCCTCGGGAGGAGAAAAGGTAGGAAGAGTGAAAAAGACGATCAGGGCGCTTTTCCTCAATATTCAACTTTTTTCATCTTAAAAACGCCCACAGCGCTCCTCCAAAAACAACAGACGCCACCAGCGCTGAAACGCCAGGTGCGTTCATTAAGAGAGGAGCATGCCTAGCGCGTCCTTACATAGAGAATGAATTGCAGAAAGACGCTGGCAGCTCCAAAAATGCTATTGGTCTGAATGGCACCTTAAGGTCCTTACACATCGGGAGCGTTTTTTTTCGTGCGATTAATTTGAATGTGAATAATATTTTCCGAACCTATATCAGTCAATGCAACGGTGCATACCAACGGCGAAGTTTCGCTGAGCGTTATTGCGGCGTTTATTTTTTTGGACCACAGTCGATTTTTCTGAAATTCGCTTCCGACGTGTACACATCTGTGGCTGTGATTGACGGGTGGGTCAAAACTCGCATCGCAATTTCATGCTGTATATTCACATCGCTCTTGGTGTGTAACAGCCTTTACATGTGTGGGCTCTCTCTGTCCAACACCCACACACTGTTAGGCTCTTTCACACCGGCCTTGAAAGCCGAAAAATGCACGGAAAATAGGATCCGCTCCTCCGATGTGAAAGTCATGAAGCGCGTTGGTGGTAAATTGTTATACGCCTTTTGTCCCGGGAGCAAAGCTTGTCACAGCGCCGGTTTAGCAGGCAACCCGCCTCACTTGAAAGTGTCGGAGCAGCAAGGCGGAACAGTGCGAACAGCTGCACCTCCTTGGCTGGCATACATCAGCGATGTTTGGTTGTTGAATGAATTAGGCTATAGCCTACTCAATTGGAACGATACAGAGAAGACTGGCGTGCGGTCGTGTATCGTTCCAATTTTAGTAGGACACCATATCGATCTGCCCGCCCACCATGCGAGTGCACCTATCCTCCCTGCTCAGCGGACTAGGAGAAGGAGGGAAGTCTTGTTGTTGAATGAATTTGTTCATCATACAGTAGCCTAGGCTACACTAACCTATGAAAATATTCATTTGGGCTAGGAGGAGCTGGAAATCCCTCCGCTCGCCTTTCAATCCGGGAGTGGGGGATTTCACCTGAAAGTACGCCGCAGCACGGGAATGTGGCCGTGCTGCTTGGCTCTGGGTGAAAGCAATTTCTGTGGCGAGGCTGCGGGCTTTGCGGGACTACTAAACTGCAATTTTGCGTGATCTGTGTGTGAAAGAGCCTTTAGAGAGGCAAAGTGACCGCCTACTTCCTGCTTCAGCACTGTACCATAGATTTTCATCCGCCATTTATTTTCCCATACACATTTTGTAAAATGCGTATAAAAATTGTTTTACTGGTTGAAACCAAACGGTACAGATATATTTAGAAACAGGAGAGATCACATAACATTTCACTGGGACCAAAACAGAAAATATTAAATATTAAAGAAAATATTTTTTCGCTGTTGTTTTTTTAAGTTTTGGTCCAAGGGAAATGTTCTATGGTCTCTTCCCATTATAGCGTTAGCTGAACCGTTTGGTTCGATGAAGTAAAACTATATATATATATATATTTTAGGGACGCTGTGAGCGCTGAAGGAGTGCGTGCCCGTCCGCATGTCCTCGAGTGCCCACCGCCCGGGTGGGGTCGTCAAAAGGGCCTTTCTGTGTGAAGTTTGCATGTTCTCCCCATGCCCCCTGGGGGTTTCCTTCACATAGGAACCCCACACCAAAACATGCAATATCCTGGTCGCTGAAGTGGTGCCTCCTCTGGTTGTTAGGGGCGCTTGTTCAGAGGGAGGGGAACTCATTGGAATAGCGTGAACCTCCCACATGCTATGTCCTACCGGTGAAGCTTCCCCTGTCAGGTGAAAAGAAGCGGCTTGCTAAGTGCCCATGTCTCGGAGGAAGCATGGAGCCAGTTTCGGCTCTCCCCAGATCGGCAGAGGGTGGAGCAGCAACCAGGATACATAAATTAAAATTAGCACATAAAAATGCGATAAAAAATCTAGAAAAACAATAAAATAAATAAATAAGTAAAACTATTTGATAAGCATTTATGAAATGTCTATGGGAAAATAAATAGCGGATGAAAATCTCTGATACAGTGCTGAAGCAGGAAGCGACGCTCCACTTTGCCTCTCTATTGTATGACGCTGTACCCGTCTTTTCTTCTGAGGGTGTAAGTTGACTTAAATCACAGTAAAATGTGTTGTGACATTTTTGAACAAGATTCAGAAATGTAACTTTTCTACAGGCCAAACAGTTTTCCATCTACTATGCTGTAGAATCATATTATACTCTCTGCTCAGCTGACCTTTATGGCCTTCACTTAGCCACTCGCTGTCAACCGTCATTTTGTTGTTTTTATTACAGCACTTTGCAACTCCTCCACAATAGTGACAAACACACGCACGCACACACACGCATGTACGCACACACACACACACACACACACACAGAAGCGTCATGCCCATTGTAACTGAGGGGGCAATCGCCCCCTCAGATTTTTGAGAGGTAAAAAAAAAAAAAAAAAAAAATTTTTTTTTTTTAAAATAAACATAGGCTATAATATTATAGGTGTGTAAGGTAGTTGAAACATAGTTTCAAGTTTACGTTTATGTATGTTTGTAGTTAAAACAAAAACAAATACTGTATAGGCTACATACAGTACAACACAAAAGGCTGTTATTTACCCTTTGTCGCCACCTGGTGAGTAAATATATATAACTAAAACCATTAAAATTGACAACCGGTCCGCAACTTTTTTTCCCCATGTATCTACCAGTCCTTGGCACAAAAAAGGTTAGGAACCCCTGCTCTAGAGGAAAGATTTCTACCTTCTGAAAAGGCAATACCAGCCAAAATAAACATTGTGTTACATTGCTTTGAAACATGTGGTCTCCCTTTTTTGTCAAGTCCATTGAGCCTGGGCAGTGGCAATGTACTTAGTCTGGTGATTATGGATCTTTCCAGGAGGCTGAGCAGTTTGGAAAATAGCCTTATGGTTACACCTGCTCAGTCTGTTAATTTAAAATGAGATATTCCTCTAAATCTGGCTTCCAACCCCCCAAATTTTTTGGCGCCCTTCGGGCGGCGCCAGAGTTCGCCCCCTCAGATTGTTGGCTTGCATGACGCCCCTGCACACACACACACACACACACGCACACACACACACGCACACACACACACTACACAAAACGTGTTACAGAGCATGGTGCAAAGACACAGATTTCCCGCCTCACAGGCCCCCAGGGTATAAATATGGAGGAAAAGGTGGCATTTTATAAATGGGCGTGTGACATAACAACAGGAGTGACATCACAAGAGGAGAATGTTCTGTCATGGAGAGTGAAAAAAGGTGACAGATACCAGGGCAGACATAAAACCACTCAGAAATCCTCATATTTTGGGCTGGAAAATATGACTGTCGCCTAAAGGTTGACTAGTTTGCATCCCTGTGACATCACAAGTGTTAGTTCCATGAAACGGACCAGTGCCCCCTGCTGGTTACAAAAACTAGTCTAAACGCAGCTATGTGTGATTGAAAAAAACGTTTTTTTTCCCCCAAATCCCATTGCTATTATACCCCTTCCACATATTAATGCAATGTGGTCTCCAACCTGCACCATGCTCTTTAAGCAAAAGGTAAAGGAGTCCTGGCACTGACAGGAGGGTGGAGCCCAGCTGTGGGGGGTTGGCGGTTTGACACCCACAGTGCACAGCAGTGCAGCGGAACGGAAGCGCTCTGAAGCAAGGCACTCAACGCACCGCAGGCTCTGAGCAACATGGGTGTGTTTCAACGCACCGCAGGCTCTGAGCAACATGGGTGTGTTTCAACGCACCGCAGGCTCTGAGCAACATGGGTGTGTTTCAACGCACCGCAGGCTCTGAGCAACATGGGTGTGTTCAGGAAGGAATCAGGAGGGGTAGCTGGAAAGATGCATGTCTGTTGTATTGTCTTTGAAGTGGCACAGATAAAGCAATATTCTCTCTTCTACAACTCCTTTAAGCTTTGAGTTTATGATATGCTTTGGGCTATTTATGGTGTAGCAAACACTGGGTCGACATTCATGATTTCTGGCGGGCTATGCATGATGAAAAGAGAGATGGAGATCATTCAATTGAGGTGCTGCTTTGAACAAAACAAACGAACGGTGGTAGCGCTGTCGCCTCACAGCAAGAAGGTCCTGGGTTCGATTCCCGCCTGGGACGCTGAGGGTGTGTCCCCATCCCCATGTCCTCAGTGCCTATGGCCCGGGTGGGGTCGTCAAAAAGGGCCTTTCTGTGTGAAGTCTGCATGTTCTCCCCGTGCTCCCCTGGGCTTTCCTCCAGATAAGAACCCCTCCGCTATTTATTTTTTTGCAAAAAACAAACAAACAAACAAACAAACCAGCGAATTTCCTTTACTTTTATCACTTTTATCACTCTTTTATTTACTCTTTATCTTCCTCCATTTTCGCCCCACAAGGCTGTCTGGAGTAAGATAGATCATAGACTGTGGAGGACCTGCATCATATCAATCCGCAGAATGAAATCCGGCAATTCGTGTTGCTTCTTTTTCCTCCCCGAGTTGCCAATCTCTACATACTAACATCAATATTCCCGAAGAAGGCCTGTTCACCTTGTCTCACTTGACCCTCAATGGAAATGTTCAGTTTAACATGAATGATAACGCTATAATGCAGGAGCACTCCGCTATAATGCAGGAGCACTCCACTTTAAGGGCCTGCATCACCCTGTCAGGGTTTATTTCACAAAACTGACCTTCTTGCTATATACTATATTATGCCTGATAGCATCCTTCAACCTTTTCATTCCTCTTAGGGGGAGATGTTCGATGTGTTTTTCTAAAGTAATTGGGCCATTGAGAAATGAGTGAGTGAGTGAATGGACGTCTATCTTTGTAAAAGTGTCTAGTTGTCCACAAACGCTGCAAAGAACTGACGGATGTCCAGCGCTGATCTGCTCCCTCGTTCATTCAGGGTGACTTTAACCATCTCAAAAGAATAAAAGGTTCAGGGATGAGGAATGCCTGAGGACCAGGAGGTATTACAATACTGAATAATATATTCTAGCGTATATTATTGAGGAACTAAATGACCCACCACATCAAACTTTAAACTCTTTCCCCCCCACCTGGTTTTTTATCCCCCATTAGTGCTCATTTTAATTTATTTATCCTGGTTGCTACTCTGCCGATCTGGGGAGAGCCAAAACTGGCTCCATGCTTCCTCCGAGACATGGGCAGTTAACCAGCCACTTCTTTTCACCTGACAGAGGAAGCTTCACCGGTAGGACATAGCACGTGGGAGGTTCACGCTATTCCAAACAGTTCCCCTCCCTCTGAACAGGCGCCCTTAACGACCAGAGGAGGAACCACATTAGCAACCAGGATATTGCATGTTTTGGTGAAGGGGGTTCCTATATGAAGGAAACCCCCGGGAGGCACGGGGAGAACATGCAAACTCCACACAGAAAGGCCCTTTTGACGACCCCACCCGGGGCGGGGGGCACTCGAGGACATGCGGACGGGCACGCATTCCTTCAGCGTTCACAGCGTCCCAGGTGGGAATCGAACCCAGGACCTTCGAGCTGTGAGGCGACAGCGCTTACCACTGCACCACCGTACCCCCCAAACTTTAAACTCTTTAACAGTCTTTCTCTCTTCTCTGGGTGGAAACACAGATGGTGCTCTCTCGCTTTCAGCATCGGGAGAAAATATGCAATTTTGTAAGGTGTCATAATATGGGCCTTAGGGAGATATTAGGGTCAGTTTGCACAAATTTGCGCAAAAGGACCAAATTTGGTTCAGATGTAGCCCAGGGCTCTATTGATTTAGCGTGAGCGCCTCGAGCCGGCCACCCGCGCTATCGTCATGGCGCCAAATCTAATATGGCCGCTGCACAAAAACGGTTTTGGCTATCACGTTTGAACCAGATGATCGAGCCACAAATTCAAACTTGGGGTCTATTTTATGTTTATTGACCATTAGAAACATGTTGGAATGCTTATCTATATGATTGGACATGTCTTGACCCCTAATTTGCATATTCCCATTTATATTATATATATACCGTAGTTATCAGTCACAAAGTTGAGCGTTTTGGGTAACCATTTATTTTACAGGTCCCTAACTACACATGAACTACATATGAACACCAACTGTATGTAACTACATACTGTTACATATGAACACCAATGTAATTACATAGTTATATGTAGTCATATGTAGTTACATGGTACCGGACCCGTAAAATGGAGTGCGTCTATTCAACTGTAGTTCATATGTAGTTACATGGTACCAGACCTGTAAAATGGAGACTTGTTCTAATTACAAATAGTTCATAAATACATGTCTAATATTGTAATTAGACAAGTAATTACATAGTAATTACATTAGTGTTCATATGTAGTTAGTTAGTTAGCTAGTTAGGGACCTGTAAAACAAAGGGTTACCGAGTTGGTAAACTGTTGCTGCTGAGTTTCAGACAGGTTTCAAGTGTGTTGTAGAGGGCTTTAACACCATGCAACTCAACTGCAACTTAGTCTCACCTAAGTTTCAACCAACTAAAGCTATGTGAAAGTTTCACCGTGTAAAGCCAGCCTAAGGGCCTGGAAGGTATAATACAGAGCATGTTAATATCTTTTCTTATACCATGGTCTGGGTCAATACTCGATTCTGATTGGCTGCAGGGTGTACATTAAAAAGTGATAATGTACACCTAGTAAAGTAGTTCAGTCAAATGGTCTGTTCACCATTCATATCAATGCACCATAGTTTCAACAGTGGTATCAAGAGAGCTGTTTGAGCTCTATATACCACCATTAAGGGTTAATATGGCACTTTTGTAAGCTGAGAAAAAAAATGAGTCGGTCAAAGTAAGTATTTAAATCACCCCTGTGTGCTCAGTTTATCAAAAATAACTCTTATTTACAATTTTGATTTTTGTTTCAGAGATTTTCCTCCTGACAGAATCTTCATTGCGATCAGAGCCATATAATGGAGAGTTCCGACATCTCCATTCACTCCAATGGACCAGTTTTTTACCTCACAAAAGTTACAAGAAGTAAGGTCCTGGAGTAAGCAGGGCTATCAAGTTACAGCAAAATGGACCCTTTGTGATGTACTTTGAAAGGGTCAGACATTTTAATTTTTTTAATTGTATATTATCAGCTTTATGTAGGCATCCAAACGTAGCGCAAGCCCCCTTCCTGGCTAGTCATTTGGCTACATGGTTAATCATTTTCGACCTCCGCTGACGCAACTCTCCGACTAAACCGCTCTGGTCGCCCTGACTGTTTTCACTTCCTGAAATCTCTTTGCCCGTAAATGTTAATATACTTGGCCAATACGTATTTAACGTACAAAATAAAGCAAGCGCCCAAACGGCAAACGGTAATGTCTTCATTTAATGTAGAACGCAAAACACCCGCATTCCTGTGATAAAGTTAAAGGAGAATTTCGTTTTTTTTAACCTGCAGCCCTCTCCTCACATTAATTATGATCGGACGACTCACCCAGTGCTCTCCGCAGCGTTTTTGTCATCCTAGGCGTTGTTTTGAGATCAATAGCGTCCAAGCCACTCCTAGAATGGAGCTCCGTGAGGGCCAAGTGGCAGCATGCTTTGTCTCCATTTAAATAGACAGTTTTATTCCCGTTTCAACGCATATCGTCATAAACTGTTCCCTAAGGAACGATCAGACTGCATTTCTCCCCCTCCCTCTTTTCACTAGTTACAGGCAGCCCATTTTTGCCTGTCGGGTCAGTGAGAGACACAACTCTCGTCTGGAAAGTATGCCTCGAAAACGGGAATAAACTGAGACAGCATGCTCAATAAGTTAAGTTATCCTTTATTTATCCCCTTGGGGAAATTCATCCTGTGCATTTGACCCATCCTCTACTAGGAACCTTCCTAGGAGCAGTGGGCAGCCACTGTGCAGCGCCCGGGGACCAACTCCAGTTATTTTGCCAGTACCTTGGTACTGGTTTGGTGACAAGCTGGAGAGACAGTTGACGGTCGGAGAGACGGCATCCGGTACGGGATGGGTTTTAGCACCCCAGCCTGGCTCTCTCGTGAGGGAGAAATCCACAAACGCTACGGATCAGCCTCCTGAAAATCTGCGTAAACATCGACGCGGCCTGGGGTCCTTCAGGCTAGAGCGAGGTGCTCGTCGCAGGTGTATGACGTGCAGTGTTTGGAATAACGCCGTTTAAAAGAACGGCG